>NC_087181.1:1107500-1190000 GCF_035594125.1 Scylla paramamosain | reverse complement strand
GTTGACAGGCTTAGGGGAACACTGACTATCTACCAGAGCACCAAGAGAGTATTTAGAAAGGAGTCCTGTGATGAAGAAAGAGTCAAATAGACAGAAATGTAGGTTAAAAACTATTGAACTTTGCCAAATAGAACTATAACATAAGAACTTAAGGATTTGAATTGTGCAACAATTTCCTTTGCATTGCCCATCAAATGACTGGTGCCTTCCATCCACATTTCTTTGGTCTTACATGTAGTATTGCACTTCAAGATACATTTGTCCTTCTCAAACTTTATTTAGGTTTGCTCAGTCAAGGCATCATGTACAGTACATGAGTGAACTGAAGCCGTCATCATTCCTGGTATGGGTGGCTGTTCCCTCTTCCATATTTGGGATTGACTTTTCAGGAAATCCCTTTTTAGCTCAATAAAAAATAAATAAGGAAGCTGTTAAGTGAAGGTAAGTTAACATATTACCTATGTAGTAATTTATGAACAGCAGGATTTACATCTAAAATTTTTTCAAAATTTTATAGGAGTTATTTTTATGAAAAGATTAATTTTTATGAAGATCACTGTTTTAGTTGAGTTTGTTTTATAATTCAAGCAATTTGAATATTTTTCAATCATTTCTGGGTGTTTAGTAGTTGGTAATGATATATTGCTCTTGCCTCCCACTGCCACACTGCAAAAATTTATCTAATGAAAAAACTGGTAATTGATACATTATACTTGTAATAGTTAGTAGCATGACCTTTTTGCTTCTCATTGCATGGAAACATTGGGGATGTGAAATGGTAAGCTTCCTATTGTCCAGGTTGTTACTGCCAAGTCTGTCACAGTTTGTCTTGCCAAGTGGCAGTTAACAGTTATGACCTCAGTTTAACTGAGATGTAGCACATGATGGACAAGGATCTGCACAGGAAGATGTGTTCTCTCCTCCCAAGGTGGAGGTAGTATTATGTGAGTTTTGGGTCAGTAGCTCACCCTGGCACCTAAGGAAGCTTTATATATCACTTCCCCAATGTCTTCATGCCAAGGAGAAGTGAAGAGGTCATCCTATAAAATATTAAAAAGCATTATGTATTAATTATGTAAAAATCGTAGTGTGGGAATGGAAGACAGGTACCACACACTTCTGTCTACTGTTGTAGATACTTCAGCAGTAGATGCCATGAAGTGAACTACCAAGCACAGGAAAACACAGATCATAGAGCAATGGTTCCCAACATTTCTTCCCTCACAAACCCTTTCCCAAAATCTTGTAAATCACACAGTCCCCACTACCAGCAGCTGTCTACATCTATTTTTATGTAAAAGGAAAGGAAAATTTATATATAAAAAAAATTTAATGAATTCTGTAGTTATTTATATTAGCAAGATATATTGCAACATTAGTTTAGCTTTTACATAATGAAATAAAACTAATAAATTAATAAAAAAATAAATTTTTCAAACCTAATTATTGGACAATAAAAATTATGAAAATAAAAAAAGCTTTGTTATTTCTTTATTATTATTAATATTTTATTTTATTTTATTATTTTTTTTTTTTACTTTAATTTATTTTTATTTATTTATTTATTTTATTTTATTTATTTATTTGTTTATTTATTTATTTATTTTATTTATTTTTTTATGTACGCACTGGCCAAGGGCAACAAAACTGTAATTAAAAAAAAAGGCCCACCGAGGTGCCGATCCCCGAACAGAGTCACAGAGTCAAAAGCAGTAGTCAAAAATTACAGGATAAGTGTCTTGAAACCTCCCTCTTGAAAGAGTTCAATTCATAGGAAAATTTGCATACAGAGTTTGCAACAGCTAGCCAAGTCAACCAATGAGATGCTTGGGGCTGCATCTGACCAACAAAACTTCAAATTTGGGCCAAGTATTTGCTACTAGCAGAGCCAATCTCATGTCATCTCTGACATCCTGTCTGTTCCTATTTTGCATTGTTTTGTTGAGCTCAGAGAAATATCACTCAAATTCTTTTTCTAGAAACTGAAGATATTCAGTTATTTAATCTTTTAGGAACTGATCTAGTTGGCTTCAGACTCATCCATCACTCCACAAAGTTTTTTAAAATGGCAATGTCTCCTATACTGGCTTTCCAATGCTATTTACACACATTGGATAGGAAAACATGTAGGATGTCTTAAAGAAGTTTTAAATTTAGTTTGTTTGGTTGATCAAAAATGTCTGCAAGGCAAGCAACCTTTTTATTCTGTGCTTCATCATCGAAGTGGGCAACAAAATTTTTTTTTTTTTTTTTTTCATTTCTAGAAATAACCTTATTCATCTTTCATGATGAAGGCACAGTTAACAACATTTCCTTCTGACAACCAACATACTGCTGTGCAGAAGAGAAGAGTCTCGTGGTCAGTATTCATGTCTTTGCATAATTCTTTGAATAAGAGAGAGTGTTGAGTGTTGCAGTCTTCATCTGATTTACAATTTTGATCACAGAATGAAACACTTTCTTCAGAGAGGCAGAAAGTATCTTACTGGCAAGAGCATATCGGCAGATCACACAGTGACCCCCTTAGCCTGTAGTGCCAGTTTCTTAACTCTTGACTGGAATCCTTACTTTGATCCTAGGATACCCAGTGCTCTGTTTTGTATGAAGTGCTTCACAACCCTCTGCAGCTCACCAGTTGGAAACACACTTATAAAGGCTTACAAGGGATTATGAAAAAACATCAAAGTAAAAATGAGGGTTTTTGAGAACATTGTTACTTTAAGATAATGGAAAAGCCCAAGGATATTTTTGGATGTAAGAAGGTTTTGATTTAACATTATCATTTTATAAATCACATGCCTCAGTGACTCAACCAGGGGCAAATATACCACATCCCTGGAGGTAAAAAATCTACCTGACAATGGGTAAATAATTGGTGTTGCGAATAATTGGATTCACTAGACACAGCAGAACTGTAGCAACCTCTATAGATTTCTCATTTATACACTATGAAAAACAAATATGATTATCAGTAATCATTAAACTTACACAATCAATGTTTATCCTTTGCTTTTCATAATGAGAGGAAAAAACTGATGAAACAGTACATTGCAGTGTGCATACAACTGTCCTGGTTTTTACTTGCATAGTATGTAAGTCACACAACTCCTATTTTACTGTCCTTTTATGATGGTTGTGTATTTTTTTTTTTTTTTTTTATGGGAGTTAGGATTAAATGGAAAAATTTATAAAGTGGAAGGGATAAGTAATGGAGGAAAGGTTAAGAATTAATGTTTCGAGGAAAAGTTGCAGGTGATGGGATGGTTATGAAAACCTAGAACTTGAAAACTAGAACTGTGTGTGTGAGTTTTATTTTCACATATCTGTGGTGAATGCACAAGGGTGATAATAAAAAAATTTTTAAAAAGCACAAATCAGGGTGAAAATAATGACAAACTGAGTGAACATTGTGCCAAGATGTGGGTTGAACAGGCAGGGGAGACACATGAACTAACCTGAATGCTATGTTGGTGTTTGGTCTCTGAAAATGTGTTGGGATTTTAGGGCATTTTATTTCTTTATTTATTTATTTTATTTTTTTCTGAGAAATGGTTCTGATGTAGTTTGTTTGAACACTAGAGCATTTGGACTCCAGGGTCACCCCTGTATCTTATTTTTGTATCAGTCATCTGTTTATGCAACATTACAAGTGCCATCTTCATATTCCATTGCATAATGTTGTTCCCTCTTTCAGTGCTCTTATTTGTAGCTATTTCATAATTGAACATTTTCATGAGCAGTCTGATTAATTTATATCTTAAATGTGTCCATAATATTTCTTGGTGCTTCTCTCATCATCTGCTTTGTAATAGTTCATTCCAGCAATATTTTCTTTCATTCCCTATACTTCCACAATCTATTTTTCCTTTTTCTGTCAGCATTCCAAGGAAAGATATTGTTATTGCTTTGATCCTTAACCAATCCCCCATACCTCCTGCCTTTGTGTCTCAACTAGTTGTTGCAACAGGAAACAAAATACTGTTTTGGATTCCTTAATTTACCAAATTTACCTCCCCTTCAGTTAAAAAGAAAAAAGTGAGTTTGGAGCAGGAGCTTCTACCTCATTATACTTCTTTCATAACATCCTGTCATGTCAACCAATTGCAAGCCTTCTTTTCTATATCAGTGTTTTCTTAATCTTGACTCCTTTAGTTCTTGGTGTTCATAATACAAGCAAAATTACACTCATAATTACAGTTACACTTACCACTCACAATACAGTACATGAAATATACCTGACCTTGTGCAATGCACACAGCATACACTAAGTGGGTACTCACTCCGTCTCTGCCCACAGTGAGTCACCAGTCAGGTATTACATCCATTATTCTCAAGCCTATGGTTTCCTTGCAATTTTCTCTCTTTTTACATCCCAAGTACTATGTCATCTTCCAAACCATTAGCAATTACATGCAAAAATTTATCATAGGTGTCCTGTTTTCAATTCTGAAAAATTTTCTGGAGTCTGGAAAAATCTTGGTGTACACCCACAGTTATACCAAATGCATCAGTGTGTGTGCTGCCTGCACAGCTCCTGGACCCGCTGTACACCTGTAGCAGTGCCTGCACAAGCTGCCCACTTACTCTTACAGCTTGTCTCAAGTCCACCACACCATACCTTGGAAACATGTCTTAATACTTGTGTTTTTCAGTTTCCTGTAAGTATATTGGGCTTTAAGCAATCTTTAATATCTCCATAAAGATGTCCATTATCTGTAAAATCAAATAGGAGATTTTGCAAAAATTATCAGCACAAAGTTCAGTAAATATTATTTCATCTTGCAATAACTGACAAAACTGTGAATGAAATTGATGCTCAAATCATAAAGTTGTCCATGTAAATAGATATTTAAAGAGGCATTATGTAAATTATATACACATTCTGTTATTATTATTATTATTATTATTATTATTATTATTATTATTTTATTATTTTATTTATTTTTATTATAATTATTATGATCATCATCATCATTACTATCATCATCATTTACTAATCAACATTTCAGCATTTTGTATTTTCCTAAATACTATTTTTATTAAATGTTATGATTTTTATGGTGCATGTTATTTGAGGTAATTTTAGATAGTAAACTTATGCTGTATTGTACATGCTGTTGAGTAGTAGTGTTTTGAACAAAATGTCTCGGGCACAATGTTGTGTACTTCATTAGTAGTCATGTTTTAAGGTAGATATCATTATACAAGCAACCAACACACCTGTTAAGCAGATCACTTGTGTATGACATGGAAGGAGCAGCTGTGAATATGCCAAAGATTGTGAGGGAGGGAGTAGATATACAGACACAGTATCATCTAATGTGGGAAAGATGCCAGGATCAAGAAAGTAATGTTGTGTTACACCTTTAAATGTGGGACTCACTGGAGAAAAATGAGGAATTCACTCTGGCCACCCACATATGATGCTATATTAAGCATAGATGCTTCTGTACACTCATTGTATCTACATTTCATTATATTCAATAACAGTTACATGTGGAAACACCTACAACAAGGAACCCAAGTGTGTTAGGCCAGGTCTAGCTAACTTGAAGAGGCCAAGTATGAACAGTCTTGGGAACTCTAGCTGTGTCTGTACTGGATTTTTGTATGATTTTCACTTTCAAGTCTAATGTTGCATCTGTGCATCACAACTTGTATTTCTGTAAGCTTCACCAAGACTGATGTCCAAAGCTGCTGACTGCCATCTGCATTTTCTTCCTTACTTCTCTGTATCTCAGTTTTCAGCCAATCTTACCTGTTGTGCCTATAAATACATATCACTCATGCCCATAACTATGAATATTCATATTAATTATTTTATACCATCTGGTTGATTAAGAGAGTTACGTACAGAGGGAGTGGTTTGTGAAGATTAGTTTGGTTTTAGAAGGAGGGAATGTGTGGATCAAGTGTCTGCTTAGACAGCCATACTCGTATGTGGCAAAAGGTAGTGTGTGGGAAGATATGCTTAGTGGAAATGTGTGAATGGGATTTGTCTATGGGAAGAATTAAGGAATGTTTTGCAGTTCTGATGCCTGACAGTGAAGATTGTAGAAATGTGTCACTATGAATGGAAGCACTCAAGCCTGAAGTGTAAAACTGGAGTAGTCAAGTATGCCTGTGTGTGTGTGTGTGTGTGTGTGTATACACACACAGCTGCACACCATATAATGTAAACAGTGGATGAAAAGAATGAAAACAAAATTTTGGAATGACCAAATGAATTTGTAAAACTTTCCAGGAAGGAAAAAAGTTTCATCGTGGTAGGTGACAGGAATGTAGAAGTGGCTGACGAGATTGTGGATGAAGTTGTGAGTAAATGAGAAGTATGTGACTTAAATGAGAATGGTGAGCAGCGGCTGGATGTCTGTACTTAGAGGAGGTTTTCGTAGCAAATTACTTCTTTTGCCTTAAAATGATCTACTTGTATACTTGAAGGAGAGTGGAAGATGAGCAGAGGAGATGAATTGACTATAGGGCTGTGGATAAAAGGCTGAAGGGAGATGATAATAGTAATAATAATAATAATAATAATAATAATAATAATAATAATAATAATAATAATTTTACTTCATACAAATGCACCTAAATACCAAAATACTTAAATACAAATAAACTGGGCATGTAAAAAGTGTATTTTATAAAGGAAAGAATAGGTGATAGTAAAAATAATCATATGTAGGATGTACATAGTATCAGGCATACATAGCATGTCTGTACATCGAGCTGTGCTGAGGTGTGCATAGTATTCCTGTGTACAGCAACACTGCCCCACATTCCGTACACACAGCAGGCCCAGCCACTCCTGTTATACATAGGCCAAACTCTTCATGTTGGGAGGTGATGATGGAATTTTGAACCCTTCCATCCTGCTCATCATGCTGAATGCAGAATGTCGACATAGTACACCCAAACTGATGACAGACCTTGAGATAGTTCACAAAGTCCAACTTGTATAACTTGTACAGTCAAGTAGAGAGAGTAGCAGTGGCTCCTCAACAGTTCCAGCTTCACCTCTGTGCTACAAAAATAAAATTTCCTCAGGAAAGAATTCCCCACAATTGAAAGCTTGGTGGTCTGCCTCTTGATATCATGACCATCAGTCACATCACAGTGAATGACATGGCCCAATATCTAAATACATGAGGGTAGTCCTACTGAGTCATGTTGACTGGTGATGCTGCACCTGGTGTGCATTGGTGGTAGAGCCACATGTTGTTTTATTGGTGTTATAGACAAGTAAGAAGTGCAAAGGAAAAGGGGAATATATAGAATATGAAATAATACTAAAATGAAAGACGTGGATAGAAGAAAGTTAAGAGAGAAAGAGTCTTTAAAAGGATGGAAGAGACACTTTGAAAATTTTATTCTCTCTCTCTCTCTCTCTCTCTCTCTCTCTCTCTCTCTCTCTCTCTCTCTCTCTCTCTCTCTCTCTCTCTCTCTCTCTCTCTCTCTCTCTCTCTCTCTCTCTCTCAAGTAGTAATAAGCATTATTGTGCTTTTTAATTTTTTTTAGCTATAACAACAAAATTGCTGCAGGTTAAAGCTACACAAATTTTGACTCATTTTATGAGGTTTTTAAAGAGTGGTACTCACACCACTCCTCCACACAGTACTTCAGATACTTGCTGTCTGTCTGTATATCAGGCCAACGGTGAGTGGTACTCATACCACTCCTCCACACAATACTTCAGATACTGTCTATCTTTATACCAGGCCAATGGTGAGTGGTACTCACACCACTCCTCCACACAGTACTTCAGATGCTGTCTATCTGTATACCAGGCCAATGGCTCACCTTTCAATGATACACTTTCAAGGGAAATTAGATAGCCGTGTCTGTGTAAACTTGCCTCAGTGCAGGAATGTGGCAGGACATGATGTGTTATTCTCCATCAGACAGGAAGTTCAGATCTGTTAGACTCAAACTTTAGCTGCACATCACATTGCCAGCCAATTTTGATATGTCAGGCCAGAAGATGAGACATCAAAATATATTCTTGATGGATCAGTGCAGCCAAACAATGTCATAGTGTAAAGCTTGATTTAATCATTACAACTGTGTGAGTACTGCATAGATCTACCATGGAAGAGTTATGCATGCACTGTACAGCAAATGGCAACTTTCTGCCCAAGTAACTCCCAATGCATTGATTGTGTGTGGTATAAATAGGAGCTTATTTTATTTTATTTATTTATTTTTTTATTATTATTATTTTTTATTTATTTATTTATTTTTTTTTTATGCAAAGGCTTGTATGAGAAATTAGTGAATGTTTTGGAATGCAAGGTATGAGGTTATTGCTTGTGATGTATTCACCCCTGCTTTTTCCTGCTCTCAGTTATGATAGCACTAGAGAATAATGCACATGAGATTGAAGATGATTATAGCTGAGAAATTAATGTAAGCTGCTAATTGGTACACCTATATGAAGCGTGAGACAAAACACAACTGATCTACATTGTTTCAGTTACATGTACACCTTCTCAGTTCCTCTGTTTGTACTTGTACACTTGTGAACTCAGCAGTATTACCTGACATGGACAAGAGAATTTTTTTTTGCTGGCGCATGCAAGAAGGGTGTTACTGCAAGGTATGGTTACACGCGTCTACTGCAGCTCATTATACCAAAGATGACACATAATACTGAAGTGCCTGGCAGTGTTGGAAACGTTTCTCCTGCCAAGCAGTCTTAACACCCACCCACCAGGTGTGCTATGTGCCAGGAGTGTGCTGCCCTCCTGGCATGGTCACTGTGGGGAGAGGCATCCTTCAGCCATGGCAGTAGCTGCTCAGATTACCACACCACACTAAATCAATCAGGCAGTCAGTCAGTATCCAGTCACCATGTATTCCTAACTAGCTGGCTGCCTGCAAGGCAGCAGCTGATTGCCTCGTAAGAGTGCAGTTGGGAAACATTATGATGATTTGATTCTGACCACAGCACACCCAGCACAGCTCACCGCCTCTCAGGGCACAGTAGACAATACATTGTCCCTATAGCATGTTAATTGTACTATTGTCCTGCTGTTGCTGCTTCTCATGCATTCACTGTATTTTTTACCCATGATGGATGATACAGTGATTGCTTCATTGTTTTATTCTGTTAACATTTTATTATTAGTTTTATTTATTTATCTATTTTTATTTTTCAGAATACATGGCAAAAAGTCAGGGCTCTAGAACAATACATAGCAAGTGCCAAAGTTTTTTATTTATTTATTTATTTTATTATTTTATTTTTTTATCAATATTGCAGATTTGTATGTGTATATATCATAGCTGTTGGAATTAGTCCTTGGTTGTCAAGAATATCACTCCTGTTTGCAAATATTTAGAAGTGCACTGTTTCCTTGCCATGTGTAACTTGGATTGTGACAACACATAATACACTCTCCATAATTAACTTACATTTTATTTTGGTGCAGTATGTTTACAACTGCATCACACAAATGTGACTCTTATTCTTCCATAGAGGACAAAAACTGAGTTGACACATACCTACTTGTAATGTTGCCCTTTCTGCAAATGACCACTTATAATAATCTAGACAGAAGCACCAAGCCTTTATAGCTGGCCACTGTTGTCAAGTTGTCTCTAGTGCTGCTTCATCAGTACTCACCACATTTCTCTGCTGTGCTAATGCCTGACATAACAATCCAGCTATACTTCGTGTTATTGCCTCTTGACTAAATAAATTAAATAAAAAGGTGATGTGAACCTGATAGCTGTGTGGTACAATGCTTGGCTCATGGTCGAAAGGCTGTTAGTTCAGTCATGATATTTGGCAGTTTCTTGGTGAGAGAGGCATTGCTTTCTCTTAACCTTAGCTGGGCTGTAGGGTCTTAGGTACCAAGCTCAGGGGACTCTTTTTTATAATTATAGATATTTTCAAAGTCATGCCAAAACTCTGTGGAGCAACACTACAGCCTCCCTCTGCTTTTAGATCACTGAGCTGTCTTAATTCTTTGAGGAGAAAAACATTAGTGTATGAATTAAGTACTTATATACAATTTTCTTTCAAAATATCTTTCATATACAGGAAGGGCTGGAGATACTCAGATGAGCTGGTGGGATAGCTTACTAAGTTAATTGTGGAGGGTGTGTGTGTTTTTCTTTTTCTTTTTCTTTCTTTTCTCTTTTTCTTTTTTCTTTTTTTCTTTTTATTTTTTCTAAGAGAGAGAGAGAGATAATGAAGTTTAGTGTTTATTGGAATTACTGTTTCTACACAGCTTGCTCATTCCACATTGTAGGCAGCATTCAGGACAGAAGAGTGAAGTGCAAATATGATTTTAACAAGGTAGAATAACCAAATAAAAGAGCAGCACTTACAAAACTTATTAAGTTGTGTTCATATTCACATGTTTATCAACTTGAAACTGTCTTATGTCTAGAAATTGCTTTTCTGTTCATGAAAGACAGTAGCTTATTGATCATACACATCATATGGATCATTGTTATTGGCTCTCATTGAGATGACACTTGGCTGGAGGAATCTGCTGGGATATGAACTCAGCTATCCATGGATTTCACTTCTGTGCATTCTGTTACCAGAGAAGTGAGTGGCTTGTCCACTCCTCCTCTCCTTCATAGTTTATTCTAGTACTTTGTGATGATGATGATGATTGTGTGTGTGTGTGTGTATGTGTGTGTGTGTGTACAATGGGATATATATATTTTGAGACATTCCTAATTTAATCATCATTGCATCATCAAGATGAAGAGTTTCTTTATGATGCAGGAGGGGAATATCTTAAGAACTAAAAAGTTCTTGTCTTCACAATTAATTGTACCTGCATTATATGTCATTCCCTCTTTATACATTTTTCAAACACTTAGCAGCCATCATACACAAACACTTGGGAATGAAGAAGTATGTACATACAGAGTATAACAATCAAGATAACCTATGATGTGTGTGTGCTTGGATGACTTGAGCTTATGTGCTTCTGAAGATCCAACACAGAGACAAAAGCATAATTTTGTAAGAGTTTATGGGTGACCTGATCTGAGGAATAACTGGTCTGGTTCACTGGTATTAAACTCATGAGGTCTTATAGCGAGTTAGTTTGGTCTTACTAAAGTACCACCAACAATTGTCTTGGTATTGTATCCCTGAAGCAAATGATTATGGCCTGGACTGTGATTATGACTACTTTATTGCTTGCTGATGTTTCATAGAGTCTGTATCCATTAACATGTTAGAAAAGAAGGAAAAATTGTTAAAAATTGTTAGAATAATTTTCTTATCACTATCAAGCTTTATTTGATATTAATAGGCCTGATTTTTGACACTATACATGTTAATGCCATCAGAAATGTACTCTTTTTACAAACTGGTTACATTATAATAACTCAGCCCTTGCAAACCATTTTTTGTCATTTCACTAAGAGGAGTGCAAGTGGCAGCTGTGCATCATGCAGCAGAGGCTTCAGCTTTACACTTGTCTAACACATTTTCAAGGAGCATTGTCATATTTTGCCCTCAGTGAATATTTCAAGAACCATTCTGAAATTACACCACACATCAAATTATGAAAGTCATACATACGGTGGAACTTTATTATTGCTAACACTGATGTATGAGTAAAACTGATCTTATCTTGTGCCATCGCCTTTATTTTATGTCATCTGTTTTGTGTGTTTGGCCAGTATTTGGTCAAGACAAATTTATCTTTGAAATGTTGCAACGCACTAGACTCTTAGTGGAGTTTATCTCTGAAGGTGTAGTTGCAGAATGAAAGCTTGCATGAAACATGTCTGAGAGATATTTCTGTTGCTGGAAATTGTCTCGAGTGTGTTTCATGTCTATGTAAAGTCAACCAGTCATTCATAATAAAGAATATAAATTTAAGACAAAAATAAAAGTAGTGTGCAGCTTTGCTCTCTTGACTAGTGATGTACTCAGGGTAGGAATTATGAAAAAAAAAAGATAAAAAAAAGTTGTGAAGTACAGTACCAAAGAAATCTGAGTAGCTATTGCCTGTTGATAGTACATGAGAGATGTATGCACATCTTCACAGCTAAATCAGAAACTGTTATCATTGATACTGCCAGTGGTGAGAGTCAGCCATCACAGCGTTGGCCTTCACTGTGCTTGCGCATAATATTAAGCTTTGTTATTTTTGTTATATGAATGGAGAGATGAAAGAAGAAATTTCACTTAGTCTCATTCTGTAGGGATGTTATTATGATGCTTGATTTATATATATATATATATATATATATATATATATATATATATATATATATATATATATATATATATATATATATATATATATATATATATATATATATATCCAGAAGGCAGTCATGGAGTATGGAACAGCAGAAATAACTTTCATGCATTAACAGTTTGATTATATTATGGTGTGATTACTATTGTTTACATTATTAGTATTATTCCTAGTCTCCTTACTGTATTGGTAGCAAATTTCTGGAGTTTTCTCTGATTACCTTTGCACAGCTGGGAAAGTTGGAAGACAAATATTAATTAGAGTTGTTGAAATACCTTGAACCTGTCCTGCAAAACTAGGTTGATTTCATTGGCTGCCTCAGGAGATTGGAGTTTGGGCAGTGTACATAGTAAATTTTCATTATCACATTTATTATGATGAGTGTATGGTTTGATATAATGATTGGTGGTTGTATTTTTTATGTGGGTGTTTCATCTAAGTTTACACTGTGGCTGTGATCCTTCCTGTGTCTGGGATTGCCTTAGACACCCAGGTGTGGTGACGGCCTCTGCTGCAATTTTTTTTTTTTTTTCACAGATTCTGCACAAATTTGTGTACTATGTTTGATTATGGAATTTTTATGAATTGCAACTTTATACTTGTACAAATAAATGCAGTTGCTATTATTATTTATTTTATTATTATTGTTTTCATAATTGTTTTTATTATTATTATTATTACAGTTAACCCTTAGTTTAATGTAGCTTGATGATGAATTTTGTGTTCATTACACCAGATGAATAAAAAGAGTATATTAATTAATAATCTAAAACATCTTAAATAAAAAAAAAAAAGTTTCAAACTCATCAGATTTGATTATGTATACAAAATGAAATGTTGATTACAGTAGTGGACACAGCCAGCTTCAATGACTGCTAAGCCACTGGTACAAATTGTCCTGAAGCATAACTGTCAGCTGCTTCTCATTCTCTAATCTCATGGAAAAGGAAGATGCTTCTTACTATATACATATTATGAGTTTACATTGCAATGCTTGTAAGCGGCACTTCCCTATCTTATTATGTGCCATGACAAAACACTGCCTGAAGACAAGACAGAGGGAGGGATGGTAGGGGCACAGATCAAGCACTGCAGGAAATTGATTGTTTGAAGAAGTGAAAAATTTATATTTGTCAAGTCATAAAAGTGGCCTCAAGGTTACATTAAATTTAATGGACTTACAATTTTCATCCCAATAATTTGTTAAATGTAGGGTTTACTGTATCACCATCCTTGTTATTATTTGGAAGGAAGTGAAGGTGAAAAGAGAGATTTACATACTATGAGGCGAGTTTATCAGAAATAAACTTGTCTCATAACACCTGTGTCTTCCTTGGTATCTATTCTCCTTAACTTCTCAGAATGGCTCATCAACTGTTGTTATTGTTACCATTATTATTATTATTATTATTATTATTATTATTATTATTATTATTATTATTATTATTATTATATTATTATTATTATTATTATTATTATTATTATTATTATCATTCCTACTACTGAAACTTGACTTTGAGCATGTGATGAAAGTAGCCAATCAGAAGCCAGTGTGGCTGAGGTTGGGGTGATGCAGGCTGAGGCATCACAGTACTAGTAGTCCATCTCCAGAGAATGTGTTTGTGTTCTTTTAACTTATTTATGTTGCATTTGGTTGACATGTGGTTGATTAATAATAAAAAATATTCATGTTTTCTTATAATATGTATTAGGTTTCCTTAAACTGTGCAGAATGCCATTGTGTCCTTTAATTCATGATAAATTGACACAACTAACTACTTTCCATGTTTGTGTGAGGGAATCAGCAGACCTCTGAGAGGCACCATCACCAACACTGTGTGTACATTGTAAAGCATTGCTAGTTCTTTGTTATATTTTTACAGGTGTATCAACAGCACTTGTATGACATGAGAGATTGGTGGATGCTCTGATAGTAAATTGCCAATGATGAACAGTATTTAATGTGTATCTATAGTGCATTTCTACCTTAGCAGTGTTCAGGGTACAGGTCAGGTTGTGTACTCAATGGGTTACTTTGCATTGCGTCCCACCTCCATTGTGCACCGAGTGACGTCGTGTAGGCAGGATGTCCGTGTCTGTCCATCAGAAAGTTCATCAGTCCGTCCACAGGTCTTCATTTTCATTCATAGCTTCAAACTTGCCCTAAGGTTTTAGAGATAAAAATATTAGGTTTGCCACTTTATTTCCTGTGATAAAATACAGGCTCCCCCATAACATGGAGAAATACTGAATTAAAACTGTATTATTGTAAGCTGTATAGATTTAGAACTGCTCTTATGTCAGATTTCTCTCCCTGTTTCAGTGAAAACTCTCTCTCTCTCTCTCTCTCTCTCTCTCTCTCTCTCTCTCTCTCTCTCTCTCTCTCTCTCTCTCTCTCTCTCTCTCTCTCTCTCTCTCTCTCTCTCTCTCTCTCTCTCTCTCTCTCTCTCTCTCTCTCTCTCTCTCTCTCTCTCTCTCATGAAGCATAAGAAAAAATAAACTTAAACAGTATCACATTAATTAGATTTCATCTGAACAAAATAGTTACACATATTAAGAATTAGTAGCACAAGACTACTTTGTTCCCATTGATGTAATGGTGTTGTTGCTGTGGACAATAAGCTGCACCTCTTTATGATCTTAGGAAGTAAAGCAACTGGTTAGAATCCTCAGTTATGACAGGCCAAGTCCTGCATAAGTGATAGGCTGCTGCTGTCAGTAGTGCTTCAAGTGTTTCCGGCATGTCCTGGGGGAGCCTTCACTAGTATTAATTTGTACAGTTTCTCAGGTCTTGACCAGTAATGAATAGGTTACTACAGATTTTGTTGTACAGTTCATCTCTCTTTAATTTAAGTTGCCATAGTATTGTTCATGGTTGAAGACCATGCAATCACTTAGTGTTGTATTACCCATCATATACTACTTATTAAACAAAACAATAAGTGGGCATGAATAACCTATTGCTCATTGATTGATGAGCAGAAAATATTTTAGATCATACACAAGATGAGTGCACATAATGTTTTATTTTGTGTGATTTCATGGATATAATCATTATGGTGTATGTATTATATCTTGTATAAATGAATGAGGAGTCAGTCTATAATAGTATGTAGAGTATAGTACAAGCCAGTAGTGTTGCCAGCATGATTAGTGTGCATCTCATTGAAGGTTCTTGCTGATGCTTACTCGTGCTGCCGTTATGTTTTCCCATAAGAGGTGCCTTGGGTATCCTGAGACACACTAAAACACATTAAATCACTTAGGTATCATCAGTATATAGTATATTTATAACATGCATACATGTGCAGCTATAATGATACTTTGAGTATGATTTTTGTTCATAATATTAATGTTTAATTTGACATTTCCATGTTAACAGTATGACATTGTCTAGTCACCACCACAAAGAGTGTTGTCCATCTGGACCAACAGCTGTTTCACTACTACTCATACACCCACACTTGGGAAAACAGGACTGTGATTTATTTGATTTTGTGTGTGTGTGTGTGTGTGTGTGTGTGTGTGTGTGTGTGTGTGTGTGTGTGTGTGTGTGTGTGTGTATACATATTTTATTTATCTTCATATGAAAAAGCTTACTGATGGCAGGAAGTGTGGTGTAAGCAAGAGTAAATTGATTTTATAATGATTAGTAAGTTGAATTTGACTGGACTGATTAAATATTGCAACTGAATAGTTTGCAGGTAAGCCCTTGGTGTGGTGTACCACATGTAGCAGTGCACATGTCCTGCCATGCAGTGTAATCCCCCAAAGTACAACATGACCTCCCCTCGCCCCTCACAACTCCTGTGCCTTTAGAAATCAATGCTCGTAGTTGCTCATCTCAGCCCAGATTGCTTCAAGTTTCATTTCTTCCTTTCCAGCTTGTTGATGCCTCATTCCCATGGTGTAGCTAGTGTGTAGCTAGTCCTCATGAGTTAGAGTAGTCTTGAGTTACTCTGGAAAGTAGCAGCAGTTCATGGAGAAATGTTTATTTCATGCTTTTTCATATAAGTGAAATACTTTTTTTTATTTATTTTTTTTTATTATTATTTTTTATTTTTTTTATTTTTTTTTTTACACATGAAAGATAAGACTCTTTCAGTTGTACAATCATTAGTTCAGTATTTAAGGCTAAAATATTCCACATAGCTAGGATGAAAGGCAGTTCTTTCATTAGGATGTCAGCATGCAATTCAAACAGTTTGAATACTATAGTATATTAATGTTTATCATTTATTATGTTATTGAAATATAATACCACTTGTTTCAAAAACACACAATTTTTATGACTGAGGATGTAGCTTAGATGTGATCTGAGCATAATTATTGAAATAGTACCTTGTGGATATAATGGCAAGGTAATTTAGCTTCAAATGCTAGTCCATAAACTGTAAAGACTAAGATATGGAAGTTATTGTGCTTGCATGTGCATGGTAGCCCATGACTTCCCAGATGTAGCTGATCATTATGGGTAAGAGAAAGCACTATCCAAGAAGCATATTTTTTGACTTTTCAAGGACATGGATTCCCCATGGTGCAGGAAAGGTAAACCAGCTGTGCTGGCAAACTCTGCTGTGGATTGTGTTGAACCTGCTGCACAACTAACTTTTGTGCAGTGTGTTGTGGTGAGAGTCACCCTTCTCTTGCATAGAGGCCTAGAGGCAAAGCTGTCAGGGAATGCAGGCACATGTATCTATGTAGACACCTTGTCTCATATATATATATATATATATATATATATATATATATATATATATATATATATATATATATATATATATATATATATATATATATGACCCAACACAACTGTCAGGTTCCTGAGTCTGCCATATGCAGCAAATTTTATGCTCTTAGAAGTTCTCCTTACTCTAACATATGATGGGGTTGGGTTAAGGTCTGACAAACTCTTTTTAAGTGGAAAATGTGGTAAATGGAACTATTTCCCCTTGAAACACCCTCTGAAAGGGGATGACCTAGATCTGGGAACCAAATCCTTTTTTAATGAAAATTTAATTTTGTCAAGCATGAAATTGGTCTCACATGAAGGCATTCGAAACCTAAGTGTCATGCTAGGTAAGGGTCATATACTATATATATATATATATATATATATATATATATATATATATATATATATATATATATATATATATATATATATATATATATATATATATATATATATATGTGTGTGTGTGTGTGTGTGTGTGTGTGTGTGTGTGTGTATACATATGAAAAATATTTGGTAAACTAAAAATTATAATGTAGATATTGATGCAGCACATTTTTTCATCAGCAATAAGCAATTCTTAAAGACTTTAAAGCTGTACAGATAACTAATGAAGTCTTAGTTTGGTAATTAGTTAAGTCTTAAATTATGTATCCACATACTTGACAAATACTGGAGAAAGTGTCACAATAGAAGCAAATATTTGTTTTTTTAACCTTTTCTTTCAAAAAACATAATTCATATTACAACAGTTGAGTAAAAGACTAGGAACAATATTTATAAAAGTTTAGTGCAAAAAGAACTTTCTTTAAGGACTCATGCACTCAGTGGTGCATTAAGACACCTGTGATGTACTGAGGGATTTATAATACAATGTAAAGATGTGCCATACTTGTGGACTATTGTCAACAGACCAATATTGAGCCTTAACATAGGGAACAGAGTGGCCTGTTTCTTTCTCTGCTGTCTTCAGCCTTACTAGTCACTGATGACAAGTGTTTATTTAAGGCTGAATGAACCAAGGGACAGATAGCTGTCCCAGGAAAATATCAACTGTAAATCGGGATCAGAGCTTTCTTCGTTTAGATGCAATGCATGACTGCCTAAACTTTTTCCCTTCCTACAAGGACAATTAAGATTTTCAGAAATTATTTAATATATAGATAGCAGTGTTAAAACAAGAATTAAACTCAGAAGATGGAAGGAACACATGGCATCCAAAGATACAAGGATGAATATGCATAAAATTAAGGTCATAACACTATGGTGACACTAATAACTGAAAGTGCACTATGGCTAAATACAGCAGGAAATACGAGTCCAAGACATTTTATATAGGATATAAGGCATATGGGTTCATAAGAGATGCATTGAGATTCAGAGATAAGCTGTTTAATATTGGACAGTTAGGATGTGTGACATACAAGGAAGATGTAGGAGACGTAGACAAGAGCAGATGGAACTAAATGGCAACTCCTTTGAAGGTGTAGAGGAATTTTCTCAGATGTGGTTTGTGTATCTGTGTAGTGATGAGAATTAAAGATCAAAGAAATTTAGTAAACTTATCTTAGATCTAAGGGTCCGGAACACTTGCATGTGGCCTGTGTTGGCAGTGCATTATTGTATGCCAGCCCACCTTGGGTAGTGGAGAAGTGTTTACAGACTAAAGTGTTTAATGTTTTGAGACCAGATGGATCACTGAACAAAGCTTGGGAAAGATGATCACAAATAATGAACCAAAGAAAAAAAACTTGAATTGAACATATTAATGTGGCGGTCAGGAGATGAACAGAAATGTTGTGGTCATATTGAGAGGAAAGTAAAGAAAGACTGGAACATGGAGTGAATATAGCTGGGAGAATTTTTAGAGAGGCCCAAGATTTTTTTTTTTTTTTTTTCTATAAGTAGTCAAAATCTGTGAATACAAAAAAAATAATAACAATACGCAAAGTAGGACAAAGCCTTTCTTGTTTAAAAGAGGTGATAAAATTACATACAGATCTAATTATGTAGTTCAAATTATTTGAAGACAATACTTTGGGAAAGAAAAGTGTATAATTTCATAATTCTCAAAATGTTAACATCTCTGTTTATTTCTATCCACTCCATATCCATTGTTTTGCCAATCTGAACCCTCAAAAATCACTGAACCATCAGACCATCAGTGAAAACAAAACTTTCAGCAACTATACACACAATATAATAGATACTGTATAAATCCAGTTCTTGGGTCATTTACTGGAACATGTCTGCAGAATTAGACAGTCTATAAAAGATTTTGGTAAATGTGATAAAATGAGATTCAAATTGCGTGAATATTGACTTTGAACATACAATGCTCAACAAATTTTCAATAGTTCTGGGACATATGTCACCTTGAGGCTGCTTCTACTAATTGACCTCAAGTGTTCTTACAATGAGAAAAGTTCAAGACTTAGGACTGACTGACCATTACAAAGTGCAGGAATGATGTTTGAGTGAGGCATGTCTGTATCAGAATGTTGGATGGAAGGGATTTTTCATCCATAGACAAAGTGTCCAATGGAATTGATTATGGAATACAGAATATATTCCTGATGTAAAAAAGAACTGGAAGGCTTGGTAGTTTACTTCTAACAACTACAGTATATGGTCTGCACTTATAAAAGAATGAGCTAAAAATGCAGAATACAAGTGTTTAAGTATAATACAGTACAATATTTGCAATGCATTCCATATTGTAGACTTTTATTAAATTAATGGAATATCCTAAATGGCAAATAAGTGTTCACAATGATCACATGATAAAATATTTTGTTCCGAAGGTTATTTATCCTTTTTTTTTTTTTTCCCCTCTGCCCACCATCTACAATGAAAACTTTCCCTCCCGCATTTGCTACGCGTCTTCGTGTCCTTCATAGTCACGAGAAAGAACTCATTTACAACGAAAACGACAATTTCTTTGAAGGAAAGGAAATGAGACGCCGTACAAAGGCAGAAAGCAAAGTTCATTTGTTGTTGCGGTGAGTGGTGGCAGCGGCGCGGCGGTGTGTGGAGTGGTGGCTAAGGAGCAGCGAGGAGTCACCTGTCTTGGCAGGTAAGTGGTGATAGCGAGGTCAGGTTGATCTAGCCTGCTGCAGGACAGGCTGCCATTGGTCCATCCAACACCAAATCCACAAAGATTCTGAAGTGGAGGGATTGGGTTTAGCATGCATAGTTCCCCCCCGTGCCCGTATGCACGAAGGTTAAGTAAAGAGAGTGGACTTAACACAATAGTTATACTTAGTTTCGTGCATAAAGTTCACAACCGTGCTTATTGTTGTACTCAGCTCACCATAAAATTGAGCTTGGCAGGGGCGTGCCAGGTTATGCTTACGTTTAAAGACGGGAAGATGGCCGACCGTGAAGGAGCTCGAGCCCGCGAAGTCAAGAATTATCAGCCCCGCAAGCAGAGTTGCTAGGTCGGGGACTACCAGCCTGCCACTGTTTCATCAGTACTACCTCCTCTCTTACATAGCATGTGTTCCAAACTGGCAAACCTAACTCAAAAAGTGGGCATATGTTGATGAACATGAAGACAGCAGACACATAGTAGTCTTAAGAAGAATATTAGCCAGTCATGCCATATTAACCACATTAGCCATGATAGTGATATTTGTTCTCAAGGCATGTGGTCAGTTCACATTTAAATGTTGACCAGTTCAGTTGTACCATTTGAAAGTTAAGGGAAGTTCACAGTTTTCTTTGATAATTTAGGAATATTACAGGGGATCTTGTAAGCAAAGTGTGATGTTGCCTCTGAAGAGGCTGGAAAATGAGGATTATGTCATTCGCTACAATGTAATGTGTGCCAATGTGTGTGTGTTTTTTTTTTTTTCAATATTTACTTTATAGTTATTTTTATTTTTTAAGTATTGTTGAAATTTGTGGTAAAATATTATTTTCAATGCTTCATTTTAAGTTCTGTATATATTTTTTTTTTTCTTCTTAATATTTGTATTTTTTTGTTATATGTGGCAATAAGACAAAGTATGTCGTCTCATCTTAGCTTTCCATCTTTAAAATGAGTCTCATCCTTGTATTTATCTGAAGGCAAGTGTTATCCCTTGTTTCAGGTTCTTGTTTCATCAGTGACAGGAAATACCAAGAGTGAATTGTCAAGCAGCACACAACTGAAGATGGCCCATGAACTGAGGAGAAAAGTAAGCTTCATTATTATGATTTTTATTTATTTATTTATTATTTTATTTATTTTTTTCATTTACTTTATTTATTTATTTATCTTTTTAACACTTTTTTACATTTTCTCTCTCTCAGGTGTTAGGGTGCTTCAAACAGCTGCATCGCACCCGCCTCACAGTGTTTGAGGGCGACAGCAAGGCACTGGCAGGTGAGGGCCAGGGGCACGTGTGGGAGGAAGCTCAAGACAGTCACCATGAGCCTTCATTGCTTTCTTCCCATGGACAGTTGAAATGAGTTTTTAGGTAGCCTAAATGTGTCCTGTACATCATGCATAGTCTTTTACTATCAACAAAATTGAAAGACATGTTAATTTTTGCATTTATAATCATGATGGTGGCTTTCTCCCAGAAATTAAACTTAATGAAATGTGTGTGTGTGTGTGTGTGTGTGTGTGTGTGTGTGTGTGTGTGTGTGTATATATATATATATATATATATATATATATATATATATATATATATATATATATATATATATATATATATATATATATATATATATATATATATATATATATATCTCAATTGGTACTCTTAGTTTTAAGCAGAAAATGCCTGCCACTTTGACATCCATTAGACAGCAGTCTTCTTTCAGCTGCTCGAGAAAAGATCAACACAGAATTCCATAAGAACAAGAATGTGTCAGATGCAGCTGCTGTGGAAGAGGTCAGTGATGAGACCATGAACTTGTGTTTATTTCTTAGACTATCCTGATCACAAATTGACTTGCAAATATAAAGTAATTTATAGATACTGATCTTTGAAAGGGATCCATGTATGAATGTAAGAATTCTGTATAAGCTATCTTAAATCTGTTCTGATGAACCAGAGAAATCTTCACTGCTTCAGAGGCATTTTGATTATATCACTATAATAGAAGACATCTAATTCTGTGTAGAGGTATGTAATAATTCCATTGACATTCCATTTGTTGTTCACCTGCAGCTCATCACCCTTGGAAGACAGGTGGAAGAAGTGCTGAGGACCAATGTGATGCAGGTGGTGGAAAAAAATGATGGTGTTTATAGTGAGTTGATTCACCTTGTTACCTGTGTTCCTCTGCCTAATAAGGGCCAGGGGCATAGCCAGGGGGTGCCTAGGGGCCCAGTTTCTCCCTTCTTTAGTGAGTTTCAGTATGGACTGTATTGGTATTACCTTGTCTTCTTCCTCAAGGAAGCAACCAATGCTGATAAGTATTCAGTGACACATGTCTGTGCATTTTATTCTAGCACTCTCCAGTCCTTTTATTCTCATACTCTTGTTTATTCCACCTCAGGCTATTTTTTGTCATCTCATTCCCATTCCCATTTACTGTTACATCTCATTACTTTAATTTTTTCTCTTTACAATTCTTCTATATATATATATATATATATATATATATATATATATATATATATATATATATATATATATATATATATATATATATATATATATATATATATATATATATATATATATATATATATATATATATATTTTTTTTTTTTTTTTTAGGTGTTGGGATCATGTGATATTGAAGGTCACTCTGGACCTTTATAGATCAAATAAAACATAAACTTGTATGTACTTTCCTGAATCATTATTGAAGGATAAATTTGGTGACACATTTCATTGCTTCATGGAGACCACACTTGAAATTCACATGTTCCTGGGCTGTACATGACAGTGCATGGTTTGATTGAGTTGTAAAATCTACTCACAGGTGCCAAGCTCCGGCCAGAGGTCACCAGGCTGGACACTGGTAAGCCATACAGACCCATGCCAGACACCATGATTGGCCCCTTCAAGAAAAAGAAAACTCCATGCAGTGACAGTTAGTAAGTATTAGAGTTAGTAATTTCTGGATTAATCACACTGTATTATTGTATTGTGCTGGCTGCCATTTCTAACATGCTCTACACATATGCCTCATATTTTTCTGTTACTATTCATTGTTCATTATAAACAGAAATTATAATGATCCAGGAATCATAATATAAGGAACAGTAGTATCAATATCTATGAGGATACGAGATATCTTATGGTGGTAAAAATAGAGGGGGCAGAGATAAAATTAAGAATATGTCTAAAACTGTCATGTTTGTGTGAATGAAAATCATGGATATGGTGTGGAAGACAGACATAGTACAAAGAAATACAAAAGAAATCAAGTGTTGTGATTATGCATGGTGGGAATGTTGAGGTATGATCTGGAGGAACAGAAGAACCAGTACTTGGACATGTGGAAAGTAATACCTGAGTGATGGGAACTGAGGTGGAGATGGCATGTGTGGGGACTGAGTGGAAAGGATGAATCATAAGTTTAGTCAAACATGAAAGGGAGATGGAGTGATTTTTCAGATAGAATAAACTGCAGTGGTTCCCAAACTAAGGGTAAATCATCCCCTAGGGAAATGAAAAAACAAGGAAGGGTCAGAAGGATTATGATTGGTGCCCAGCACATGAGGAATACAATTAGTTGATCATAATAGATGAGGGATGCTCTGGGTTGGGACTCACATAGATGCTACAAAAGTTCTTATGTATGCATCCTGGAGCAGATTTTGGTGTCTGAAAATAAACTTGTATGTTTGTTGGGTATTTTCAGCTGCCACAAGAGGTGATTGACTTCATTAATGATGGGACAGTCATTGAGAATGCTATTAATGTCTGTGGTACAATCAGATCTATTGACACTGCCACCAGTACACATCTTGGAGGATATGTACTGCTCCTGTACAGATGTAAGGAAAGATTTCCTACAAATATATAGGTTTTCTAGGAACAGTATCACTCAGGCTTGAGTCTTGATGTTAACTATAACTAGCCAACTCCTTTCCAGTCCAGAAGAATAACATGCCCATCTGTTTGAGGGAATTTTCCAAAGAGAAGTGTGTCATTGGTATAGGGAACCATTGTTGCAATGCAGAAATATTTGTTCCATTTTTCAAGAACTGTTACAGATTGACAGCAGGGAGGAGATGGCAGCCACCGACTTCTTTGGTGTGGCAGTGAGCAGAAAGGTGTACTTTCCCCTTCTAAAGTGAGCTTTCCTGGTGGTAATGGTGCAGGTGGTTGCAGTGACTGAAGGACAGAGGACACGTCCACCACCAGCATCCCACAAGGACACTGGTCAGGACCAGAGACAGTGCCAGGGAAACTTTTACCTGAAAAAGCAGCATTAAATGAATCCAGACATTTTATTTCCCATTAATAAACAAGTTTTTGTTAAATAACTTTTACCAACAGACTTTTTAATGAAAAATTATATATTTATCTATATTGAAAATCAGCTTTTATAAAACAACAATCTACATTTGGATCTTCTAACTTGCTCAATACCCTCAAAAAAAAAACTTGTGAATTGTGTTGGTAACTCTCTCTCTCTCTCTCTCTCTCTCTCTCTGTTATCTGCCACTGTAGTACTTTTCAATGTTGTACATACTTGTATGTTTTTATTTGTAAATATAAGATATTAATAAATGATAAGACTGAAATGCATCCCTGTTTTAATTAAAAAGTGCAAATGGATTAGTCATTAAGTTTACATTTAGTAAGACCTCCAGGATGCTCTCCTTTTTCCTTTAGATGTGTTTTCACATCTGGGTCATCTACATCGAATATAGTATGTAGCGCACTGATGTGTTTTCAATCAAACATATAAGTAACTGAGTAAATGCAATTTTTTAAATACCAAAGTATATGAAACTACAAACTATTGTATAATAAGGTAAGACATTGACATTGCCTCTGCCACAAATAAGATACACTGTTATACAGTATCCTCGAGTATGGCACTGTGCTAAACCGGGGGTTCACAACTTGGTATGTTGAAAACTGCAAAAAATCACATATTTATTCTGGCTGCATGACCTGAACTGTGTGAACGTGTGTGTGCGTTGTCCTCACATCCACAGTCATGCAAGGTGCTCACTGGCAGGGTGCCCTTTGGCAGGGTCTCACTGCGCCATGGTGCTCATTGTCAGGGTGCTCACTGGTAAGCTGCTCACTAGCAGGGTGTTCACTGGCACAGAGCCCATTGGTAGGGTACTCACTGCAGAGGGCTCACTGGCAAGGTGCTCACTGCAGAGGGCTCACTGCCTGAGGGCTCACTGGTAGAGTGCTCACTGACAGAAGGTGCTGTCAGTGAGCACTCTGATGATACCACCCTGCACTTTTCCACGTCTTTTCATAGACGTCCAACCCTTCAGGAGGTAAATATATCATGCAGGGAAGTCACAGAACGCTTGACTTATGATCTTTCTAAAATTTCTAATTGGGACAGAGCAAATATGGTATTGTTCAATGGCTCAAAAACTCAATTCCTCCATCTATCAACTCGACACAACCTTCCAGACAACTATCCCCTCTTCTTCAATGACACTCAACTGTCCCCCTCTTCTACACTGAATATCCTCAGTCTGTCCTTTACTTATAATCTGAACTGGAAACTTCACATCTCATCTCTAGCTAAAACAGCTTCCATGAAGTTAGGTGTTCTGAGACGTCTCCGCCAGTTTTTCTCATCCCCCCAGCTGCTAACTCTGTACAAGGGCCTTATCCGCCCATGTATGGAGTATGCTTCACATGTCTGGGGGGCTTCCACTCATACTGCTCCTCTAGACAGGGTGGAATCGAAAGCTTTTTGTCTCATCAACTCCTCTCCTCTAAATGACTGTCTTCAGCCTCTCTCTCACCGCCGCAATGTTGCATATCTAGCTGTCTTTTACCGCTATTTTCATGCTAACTGCTCTTCTGATCTTGCTAACTGCATGCCTCCCCTCCTTCCGCGGCCTCGCTGCACAAGACTTTCTTCTTTCTCTCACCCCTATTCTGTCCACCTCTCTAACGCAAGAGTTAACCAGTATTCTCAATCATTCATCCCTTTCTCTGGTAAACTCTGGAACTCCCTGCCTGCTTCTGTATTTCCACCTTCCTATGACTTGAATTCCTTCAAGAGGGAGGTTTCAGGACACTTATTCATCAATTTTTGACCACTGCTTTGACCCTTTTATGGGACTGGCATTTCAGTGGGCATATTTTTCTATTGGATTTTTGTTGCCCTTGGCCAGTGTCCTTCCTACATAAAAAAAAAAAAAAAATGGCAGAGGGCTCACTGGCAGGGTTCTCCCTGCCAGAGTCGACAGTTTCATGCAGGGAGTGCTTTTTGCAGCGTCTTTTCGTATATTTTTATAACAGAAAAAGTGAATAGTGATTAATAGAAAAAAAAAATAAAAAAAAAAAATATATATATATATATATATATATATATATATATATATATATATATATATATATATATATATATATATATATATATATATATATATATATATATATATATATATATATATATATATATATATATATATATATATATATATATATATATATATGTAGTAACTAAATTAATAAATAAGTAAGATCAAGATTACTTTCAGGCCGTTGCAAAAACAGACTTGTGACTAAAAAATACAGTGAACTTCTGACGTGATCTCTCTGTTGTTTTGGAAATCTACTATTACGTGAGCCTTGAACCTTTCCACTAATACAGGAATGTACATACAGGCCTAAATGTTGGCATAAGCCTATAGATAAGCTCATATATGATGAATCAGTGTGACAGGACGCAGTTGTTTGAAGCCAAAAGTTATTGCCTTGGTGAAAACAAACTCGTGTAGTTAGTTTTTATTCAGTGAGCGGAAAATCACGCGTTTTTTTTTTTTTTTTTTTTTTTTTTTTTTTTTTTTTTTTTTATATACCAGAACTAACCCTGTGGCACCTTCACAGCCTGTCATCACCTGGTTCCTACCTGGCTGGGCTCCCGTCATGGCCAGCAACACCAGTTTTGTGTGCTGAAGTAGTGTTGCATTCCTTGGGTGTTATTGCAATTATTCTGCAGCTACATAGTACATTGACTGTTTTCCTGCAGGCAGTAATGTGCAACCCAGCATGTAATGTGCTGGTGACGGGAGCATCGGGGTTGCTGGGACGGGCAGTGTGTGCTGTATTGAGGAAGGCAGGTCATGCAGTGAAGGGGCTCGCCTTCTCCAGGTAGTGATGATGGTGGTTATTTCATTACAACAAAGGATAAATATATGAATGTTTATGACAGCTCACTTTTTTCCTCATGTATCAAACACTGTCACTGTACAGTATTATGCTGTTTCATTTAAAAGGCCTTAATGCTACTGATGTGATTTTATTATTGCTAAAGTATTGTTTACTTGAAATCTTCTTATAGTATTCTAACTCATGAAATATTGTAATATATTTTAAAGTTGTTATATTTTCAATTTGTGTTTTATGGGGGATGATTTAGGTGTAGCTCTGTGATGGGGAAGGCAGTATTTCTGCTGACTGGGTAGGCACTTATTCACTGGACTTTTGAGTGGCTGGGGTAAAGTAATGTTGGTAGTGGCAGGACCAGCAGACCACACCCAGGCTGGGCTCAGCAGTGTGCCCCGAGACTCTCCCCTTTTGTTGTATTGCCGCTGCTCTCATTCTCATTGAAGAACAAGCTGATGATGCTGTTTTTGTAGCTATGGAGAAAAGTCTTATAAAAACTTATTTAATGAAATATTGGTTTTTGGTCAATGTTAACTGAAGCAATGTTATCTTTGGTTCCTGTTGTAATTTCAGGTCCTTTCTTGTGTAATTTTGTCTAAACTGAAGAATGTGCTGGGCCATCAGGCACTGGTGGATTACAGGTGTACCTGTGTTATTTTTCAATATACCAAAATAATCTTTGCTAAGTGTGAATTTTTTAATTAATTTTGTCTTCATTTTTACTTTTTTCCTTTGTATTTATCTTGACTTTGTATTTTTCCTTTTCCTTTCTGTTATCACTTGTTCTGTTTTCTTTGTTACATTTGTGTTCTGACTCCTTCCTCATTACAGAGCTGGCCCAGGGCTCATCAAGTGTGACCTGACAGACCTGGAAGCAGTGAGACTCGTAATTGAGAAAGAGAAACCGAACTTCATCATTCACACAGCAGCACAGAGATTCCCAGACGTGGTGGAGACTCAGTATGAGGAGACACGGATCCTCAACATTAAGTCAGCCGAAAACATCGCCTCGTTGGCACGTAAGGAATCAACCTGGGTCTATAATGTTGGTTCTGCTGACCCTCAAGATGATAGTGGGACACCCCAGCAGAGAGGGGTCAGGTGGCAGTGGTGGTGCACCACTAGTGGGGGCGTGAAGTTATCTGCCCAAAAATCATGTTCAAAAAGTATATAGTGAAATTACTCCAAGAACACTGGATGGGGATGATAGTGGAAAGAGGTATATATGTTTTATACAGAGATTGCTGAATGTACATAGGCCTGATGGCTTTTTGCAGTGTTCCTGATTTTCTTGTATAACAAGTATCAATCTTTAAGCTCATGCAGAAAATTATAGTTCTTTCAGTCACTTCAATCCATTTTCTTTCCATTCAGTTTTCCTTTTGTGTTTTGTACTTGTTACCGATACCTGCCGCACTGACATTGCTGAGTAACTTCACATCAGTTTGCCTGCTGACACAGTGAAGTGTGTGGGAGTGGGGAAGCCGTGTAAGTCTGTCAGAAGCAAAAAGAGGACATCATGTTAGGTAGTTTGAGAACCACTGCTTTAGTCTTTTCCCTCTCCATAAAATCTGAAACTGTATTAACTTTTCAGACCAGATCAAATGTAAGATGATACACATCAGCACAGACTACGTGTTTGACGGCACTTCTCCGCCTTACAAGGTTGGCGACAAGTGCAACCCTCTCAGCAAGTATGGTCTGACAAAGCTGGAATCTGAGGAAGCTGTCTTGGCTGCTGCACCAGGTTAGTTGTGCCAGGCCTTCCACCCATGTAACGAACACTCTCACATCATCAGTTAGTCCACTGTTTTCTCCACTGCTTTCCTCTTGATGATAAATTTCACTGATGCTGGTGATTTCATTGCAGCACTAATTTGCTTCTTATCCTTTAAGATGGTTGGATCATTGACTGCAAGGTTAAAACTTACATAGGATGGGTAATACTGCGACAACACTTTAGGGAACACCTGCAGCTTGAGGAGTTTTCCTCTGTTAAGAATGGGCTTACAGTAATGCCTGTCAGAAAAGGGAACAAAAGCCACCTGCCAAAAAAACAGAAAATATTTGCTTATGTCATTCAGAGCAATCCTTAATTGTGTTAAATCAGAGTCTTACTGTTGCCATTATAGAACTGGTAAATAAAAGGGAAGTAACTAAAAATTAAAAAAAGCCCTCTCTAATTTAAGAAAAGATTATCTATACTATAAAAATACAAACATGTGTATATATTGTGTACATATTTTGTGCTTTTATGTTGACTTGTTTTTTTTTTTTTTTGTGAGAGAGAGAATAAACTGCAATATACACCAAGCTGAGAGGTGTATGTCAAAGGAAAGGGTGAGAACCTCTGGCTAAGATGATAAAGTTGTCCTGACCTCCACAGATGCATGTGTGTTGAGAATTCCTGTGCTATATGGTCCTGTTGAGAGGCTGGAGGAGAGTGCTGTCACCTGTCTTCTGAACATCTTGAAGAGCAGGGAGCCCAAGGCCGTGTCCCACCATGACCAACGCTGCCCGGCACATGTCAGGGACATTGCACACATTCTGGCTGACATGATTGCCCTCATTGCAAAGGTTAGGGTGTGGTGCCTTGCATTTCATGTGGCACAGGCTACTGGGGAACTGTGAGTCTAGAAAACAGTATGCATGGAAGGTAGAATTTAGTGGATTGGGAAAGAAATTAGATGGATGGGTTAATAAGAAGAGCAAGATGGCTGTTAGTATGAGAAGTGGAGTGCATGAACTGATTATAAAACTAAAACAGGTTGCATAGACAATGAGATGCAAGGAATATTAAGAAGAAAGATTTCAGATTTTTCTTTCCTATAAGAGTTGTTTTAATTACCTTCTTTAAGGAAGGCAAAAAGGCAGACAATGTTGTTGCCTAATGTACAGTGAACCTTTACCTTACAGGGACAGAACCTGAGTGGAATATATCAGTGGAGTGGACGAGAGAAGCTCACCAAGTACGAGATGACCCTGACAATGGCCCGAGTGTTCTCCCTCCCCCACGACCATGTGACCCCCTCAATGGATGCCAGCCCCCTGCGACCCTATGATCCCGAGATGGATGTGAGCCGCCTCACTGAGCTTGGCATCAGCCACCACACCAAGTTTGAGGAGGCCATAAAGGAGTGTTTGTCTGCTTGGCTGTGAGCAAGACTGGTGTGCAGGACATTGCTCTCTTGTCACCACTCAGAGATCCTTGAGACAAAGGACTGAATGATTTATTTAAGAGCACTAGACAAGTAGGGCATGTGGCAGCAAATGCTCCAATACTTGATATAGATGGGAACTGGGTAAGCTATGCCAGCTTGGTGCCATCTGGTACTTTTATACAGAGAAATTTATTTGACCTCTGAAAGTGGCAGCTGCGCTTCATTGTAGGAGGGTAAGGTGACTCATGGGATGCCTTATTATGAGCAGTGCTAGCAATGATTCTTGCCAGGACAACACAGGTGCTTGGAAGCTGGACAACAAATTTCTCACATTGTTTCTTACCAGCATAGTTATGTTTCAGAAATGTGTCCATATGTATTATGTAAGCTATGCAGTTTTGATCCAGTGAATGGGTTTGTGTTATTTGTTGGGAAAATGTACAGTGTTGAAATGCTATTTTTGTTTTAATAAATTTTTAATTTTTATTGCATCATACTTTATTGTACATCCCAAGCTGGAGACAAATGGCAAGAGGCAATGTTTGTGAGGGCTGGCCTGATTATCCCTCTTCCACACCCATCATTGCTTTCAGTGGTCCCTTGTTTGTAAGTGAACGGCTGTAGAACACCTGTGTTGTAGTGAATGTAGAGCAAGGGATGCTCTTCTTTGTGCTGCCTCAGCCTCAGCATGTTCAATGCTGAGTAATGTCAGTCTGAAATGAGGAAGAGTGGATGGAAACCAAAATTAAAATGAAATTAAGTGTAGAAAGTGAAGGTGTCTTGTAATGATAGAATGACTAATGTGGGACGTGTATGCAGGTGATCAGGTGCTTATCATTCAGGGAATTTGACCCAGATGAGCTAAAAAAAAATGGAGATTGTATGGAGTCCAAGAGCCTGAAGGTAAGTGTAAGTGCAAAGGTGATGACTTCATGCAAAGATGATGGCACTAATACATGAATGTCGCTCATGGTGTAATATCTAAAGGTGGTGGCACTTGAACACCTGGAAGCAGAGATATTAATAACTGGAAGCAGCAGATTCAGACTGAAGAAGGCGAATGATTAAAGAGGCATCCTTCAACACACTGCTTTCAATCTCTGACCTGGAAGATCTGGCAGCACGGCATTGGCGGGGCAGTCGTGTAGTTTGACAGCATACACAATGGATGGATATGGTAGAAGTGTCATCCACTGCCTGACCCCATGAGAGATTCCAGGAAAAAAAAAAATAAATAAATAAAATAAACCTGATGATGATGGTGTGATTATAAGTGACAGTCGACAGAAGAGAGAAAAAGTAGATGGATGAATGTGTCAGCGAGAGTAAAGCTTGGATGGAATAGATGGCTGCAGCGTGACAGATTAGGACGTAAGGAAGAAAGTAAATGAATGGGACACAAGATACTGGTTGAAAGTAATGAAGGAAAAAGGCAACTTGGGAATAAATACTGTATGCAGACATTGGAGAAAAGAAATGAAAGATGAAGACAGAGTTTATAGGAAGGGACCTACATCAGTGATCTTGTCCAAATGTAGGACCAAGGAGAGGATTCAAAATATGGCACCGGATGCGAAATGGTCCATGAAAGTAATGAGGACTTGAAATATTTTCTGCTGTGTGCCCGGCGTACAGTGAAGTTGGAGAAAAATTATGAAAATTGCAAAATCATAGAAGCCGCATGAAGAATAAGTAACTTTTTTGACAATACAAAACATATGAAAAGGCAAAAGAAGAAATAATTCATAAAGTTGGTTGAGAGAGAGAGAGAGAGAGAGAGAGAGAGAGAGAGAGAGAGGACGTTTCGAAGCAAGGCAACCTCAACACAGCTTTTCACTTGCTGGCTGCTACAGAGAAAGCCACCCCATGTATTTTGAGAGCAGTGTAATAATTTGCAAGTACTTTATATTTTACGTCCATCTGCTAGTGCTTTAGTGAAGAATGTCTTTTGTGGAGAAAAAAAAAAACACTTCAATAGAAGGATCAGTTTCATTTATATGATTTTTTCTCTGTAATAAAATAAAAAATATGAAGTAAAAATATATAATTTTCCCAGTTCGAGGAAAGAGATATAGCTTGTTTGACCCAGACCAAGACCCAGACCAGACCGAGACCCAGCCCGAGGCCCAGCAGCAGAGGTAAACAGCAGCACTCAGCTGACTGTCGTGACGCCCTCCGCCCCGCCGCGCCGCCCACCTGTGCTGCTGATAAAGGCGAGTGTTGCTGCCTCACCACACTGCCAAACACTTCCTGGCTGTCTTCCTTCACCTCTGCATGCCATTCCATAACAACAAGTGTAGATATTTGGGGAAATTTACAGAAGCACACCCGTAGTCTGGCTAAATTTTTTTTTCTTCCAATTGCTGTCACGGTTTCTTTCCTCACCTACCTCACCTAGCAGGCTTGCAGCTCATTGCGTATTATGGCGATGGTGGTGACACACAGACCTCGGAGTAACGGTAAAGAGTGGTGTTGATTACCATGGGCAGGATAACGTTTTTAATGTCCTCTTCAGTCTGAAATGGGCTGCCTGAACCTGGCACTGGGCAAGTCACAGGAGGCCACACTGCTGATGCACCAGCCCGCAGTGATATAAACAATAACAAAAATAGAATATGAATTTAAAGAGGTGGTGAGTGCATCATCTGCAGCAGATTGTGAATGCTGTGTTGGAAGTGACAGACATCCCACGAGCCACAGATAGTTCACCCGTGTCCCCGCCGACACGCCATACTCCTGACAGTCACAGGCAACACAGGGGACAAGTTGCAAATTAGCTAGGAGGAATTAACATTAACTGGTGAGTGTCCACGGCTTCTCCATCATTAGGTAAATCTTCCAAGAAAGTCGTGATATTCCAAGCACACAGAAATCAGGAATAATAGTTATCTTGAAATTAACTGACTTGATTTGCTTTCATGATAAGACAGAATTGCAGTTTCAGATAGAACTCCAATTTTCCATTTTCTTTTCCGTTATGATTTATGAGCTAAGAGACCTGCTGGGAAGTTAGTTACTTTGGGTGGAAGAGAAAAAACTGCTGATGTTATATGGATGACCTTCCCAACCTTATTGTGGTCTAAGAATTATGTAATTGACAGGTGAGATAATGTAAGTAATTAGGCAGATGTTTATGTTGGATTTCACTTGTGGATCACATTTAAGAAATGGATCAGGTATTGGTTATAATAACCCTTCTCCATTATGTTTGAAGGGAATGCTTAATATTACAGTATAGGTTATGATGAGTTTGGTCTGGTTTGACCAGGTTTTGTCAGTGTGGTGTCAGCATGCAAAAACTTTGTAAAAATAGCCTTTTTTGGACATTTTCTTTTTAATTGAATGTTATATTGCCTTGCCAATTTATGTGCTATGTGTGTGTGTGTGTGTGTGTGTGTGTGTGTGTGTGTGTGTGTGTGTGTGTGTGTGTGTGTGTATTTACCTTGTTGCATTTACTATGAGCTATGTTTATGTTGTCTCGTCTCTGTATCTGTTGATATAAATTTTAGCCTTAAAATTGTGAATTGACTTTGCATGGACTACATCTTTATCAAGTTCATTCCAGAGATCAACTATTCTTAGTGGAAAGGTGTACTTCTTGATGTCTCTCCAGTGGTGATCTTTCATCAGCCTTTTGCCATGTCCTCTTGCTTCTCTTGTGTCCAGTAACAGTAGGTCTTCTCTGTCCATGTGCTCCCTTCCATTCAGTAGTGTCGCAAATATATAATTTCCAGCAAAAACATTATTGATGGTAGTTAAAATTAATAATTTTAGTTCTAATCAAATAATTTTAATTTAAATAATTAAACAATTTCAGGAGTGAAGAAGAAGCAACAATTGCTCAACCAAAGATGGTTTCACCAATGGATGATCAGGACAAGTTACTGGATGAGGCAATGGGAGCAGTGCGAGGCCAGGCATTCCAGATGAAGCGGTGCCTGGACAAGGGACGGCTGATGGATGGCCTCAAGCATGCCTCTAACATGCTGGGGGAGCTTAGGACCTCTCTGCTCTCCCCTAAGACCTACTATGAGCTCTGTATCCTTTTGTCCTGATGCAGGGAAGGGAGACACACACACACACACACACACACACACACACACACACACACACACACACACACACACACACACACACACACACACACACATTCTCAGAAGCAGGTGCAAAAAAGTAACCAAAGAGATTGACGTCAGTTCTTAATGTAACTGATCCAGTGAGACAGACAAGCAGGTAGAAATGTACCTCAGATAGAACCATAGGAATGTACAACAACTTATATACAGGAATGGTCCATGGAGGGACTATGCATGAATTAAATACCAAACTGGATAACAGTAAATATAAAGCTGGGATAGTGTGAGTACTTGGAACTTTTCCTATATGTCACAAGGAAATACACACGGTAATAGATAAACTAACTTGGTGAAACTAACCTGGTGAACTCACTCCAAAACAGAAAAGATTGTAGGAGTATAACTTTCCTTTTATGCCACAAGAATAGAAATGTGGCAAAGTAAATTTCCTGTGGTGGAGGAGTAAGAATCCCGCTCGTCGTAAGAGGCGACAGAAAAGGATGGAGCGAGGGGGCTTGTGAACTTTTCTTCTATAATTAACACCCAATAAAAAGACAAGGCACTGAAGGCAGGGAGGGAAGTGTGTATTTTCTGACTGGCACAGTGCCATTGGAATGGGCAGGTGCTTGTGTAGTCCCACTGTATGAAGGAAAAGGGGACAGGCATGAGTATTGTAATTACAGAAGTATCAGTATATTGAATGTGGTGGGGAAGGTGTATGGTAAGGTATTGGTAAAGGGAATCAGAGAAAGGACAGATGGAGTAGTATGTAATGTACAAGGAGGCTTCAGGAGAGGGAGGGTCTGTGTAGATCAAGTGTTTGGAGTAAGACTGATTTGTGAAAAGTATTTAGCAAGAGGGAAAGAAGTACTGTGGTCTTTTATGGATTTAGAGAAGGCACATGACAGAATTGATAGGGAAGGAATGTGAGGATGTCTTGAACTTGTATGGTGTAAGTGATAGGTTGTTAAGATGGGTGAAAATTTTTTTATCAGAATAGTAGAGCTTGTGTAATGGTAAAAAAACAGTACAAATGAATGGCTTCCGGTCAAGGTGGGGTTATGTCAGGGATGCTTAATGTCACAGTGGCTGTATAACATCTATATGAATGGTGTGGTGAGAGAAGTTTATGCTACAGTATTAGTTAGAGAATTGGTGGGGTGGTCTAATAACAGCAGGGGGTGAAGAATGAAGTGTAAATCAATTGCCACTTTTAGATGACACAGCATTGGTGACAGATAGAGAGAAGTTAACTAGGCTGGTAGAGGAGTTTGTGTAGGAGTGTAGGAAAGTGTATTAGAACGAAACTGAAGATTAATGTAGGAAAGATTAAGGTAATGATGTGGACCATGGAGGCAGGTGGTGGGATGAATGTAAGGCTGAATGGTGAGGAGCTGGAGGAGGTAGACTGTTTCAGATGTCTTAGATCTACAATAGCAGTGGATGGAGGAGTAGAGACAGAGGTTAGAGCTAGGATGAAGGAAGCATGAGAAATGTTAGGAGATATGAATACACCAAAAGTAGAGCACTTGGAATGAGTGTAAAGAGAATATTTTATGAAGGGATAGTTGTGCTTACTGCACTGTATGATGCTGAGACTTGGAGTATGGGAGTAGCAGGCAAGAAGAGATTGAATGTAATGGAGATCAGATGTCTAGGGAGTTTGTGTGGAGTAACTCAGAAGGACTAAATCAGAAATGAAGAAGTAAGAAGAACAGGTGTAGCAAGAGACTTGGCAGAATGGGCAAAACAATGTGTGCTGAGATGGTTTGGCTTGAGAGAATGGATGATGATAATGATTGGCTGGTGAAGAAGAGAGCAAGATCAAGTGTGAGAGGTGTGAAATAGCAAGATAGGCTATATAAGGGGTGGGTAGATAGGGTAAAGGAGGTCTTAAAGGGAAGAGGACTGACAGTGCAGCACGGTAGAATGATTGTGCATGACAGAAGCGAAGGGAGAGCAGTTGTGAGGGCATGACAAATGATGCAACTGAGGGAGGTGCCACACACCGACAGTCTCACACGGGTGTGGGTCAGTCAGTTGTGGTAGGGGAGAGTACTTGCTGTGAAGGAGCCTTGTTCCTGACCAAACTGTCCCAGCTGTGCAGCTGATCCCTATAAAGTGAGGGCAGGAGTACTTTCTCTTCACTGTCAGAGGCCAAGGGGCTAAGAGTGGTGTGAACAGGTTTGGATGTGAAAATTGTGTACCTTGTCTTAGCTCCTTCCCTTTTTGAGAAAGACAGGCTTGGTATATGTATGTAAATGTGTACTTTCCTTAACACGCATCTTAGACATGTGTATTTGTGATGAGCTGCGTCACCTGGAGATGTATCTTGTTGATGAGTTCCAGAAGGGTCAGCGTGTGGCAGATCTGTATGAACTAGTGCAGTATGCCGGGAACATTGTACCAAGACTGTGAGTATTTGGAGAACTGCCTTTGTTTTTCATTATACAGTGGATATATATATATATATATATATATATATATATATATATATATATATATATATATATATATATATATATATATATATATATATATATATATATATATATATATATATATATATATATATATATACACACACACACACACACACACACACACACACACACACACACACACACACACACACACACACACACACACACACACACACACATATACAGTAGCTATAGATCAGTTTCATAATTTATTCCACTCCCAGCACAGGCACCATAACTAATGCACTATCACACAGGTACTTGCTGATAACAGTGGGTCTTGTTTACATCAAAACAAATGAGACCTGCAAACGGGACATCCTGAAGGACCTGGTGGAGATGTGTCGTGGCGTGCAGCACCCACTAAGGGGACTCTTCCTCAGGTCAGTATGTGCTCACTCCATCTCCTGTGTTGATTTGTGCACCACCACAGGATTCATCATCAACATTTCAGGTTCTGTATTTCACTTGACAACATGTACTACTACAATGGGGCATGGATTGTGTTTTCATGAACATGCAGTGGCTCTTCACACTTACCACATTATCTAAGGACATGCAGCCTGTTATAGGAGAGAGTAATTGGCAGGTGGCACCACTGGCACGTTGACCGGGTGTTGTGAATGGCGGGGTTGCTGGGTTGTGTTTTCTACTGCCGTAATGGAGTATGTGTGATGCTATACCCTAGTCTCTATGGTAAATAGATTTACCAAACATGAGTTCCAGTAGGAAATGAATATGGTGGGCTGCAGACATTACAGTAAATGGTGTGCAGTGAGTGTGAGGATGCGTCAACTGATGTGAATGGCAGGTTTTTACTTAACTCTATGAGTTAAGTCATTAATGCTGTTATAATTTCATCATTAGAATTTATAGACATGAATTTTAGTAGGAAATATTTGTGGTGGACTGCAAGTTATGGCGAATGATGGACAGCAAGTGTTAGGTGGGCAGTTTCACTTGTTTACCCCTCAAAAGTAAGGGTTCACACTTTGTATTTGACATACAAGTCGATCCCTTGTTATGGAGAGCTATTTTAAGGCTTCAAATGTCAACTTATACACTGGTATATATGATTTGTGTATTTACCTATACGAAAGTTGTATCAGTTACTTAACCTTTTGCAGTAACTGACTGCTGTTCTGCCTTAGAGGACTGAAGGGTATCTCACTGTTTTGCCATTACTTTTATTCTGGTCTGTTGGTCATTGTTTGTGGGAATAATTGAATGTTCTCTCCGCCACCAGGAACTATTTATTGCAGTGCAGCCGCAACATTCTGCCAGACGTGGATGATCCGTCACCAGCCTCCACTCAAGAAGACCATCCCACAGGAACGGTAAGCATGTGTCTGTGTGTGTGTGTGTGTGTGTGTATGTGTGTGTTCCAATGCATATACTATATTTTCCAGCATATAAGGTGTACCCCAGTTTTGAGAAATTTCAATTAGGGAAGAAATGTTAAATGCTGCTGACTGCAAATCCCCTTAGCTTCATGTCTCACACTTTCAGTACCCTACCCATATACCAGTACAGGCCACTACATAACTATTCATGTGCTGCCGTCTCTCTCTCTCTCTCTCTCTCTCTCTCTCTCTCTCTCTCTCTCTCTCTCTCTCTCTCTCTCTCTCTCTCTCTCTCTCTCTCTCTCTCTCTCTCTCTCTCTCTCTCAGATCATTCGCTTACTTAGTAATTAATATCCTAATTTATTCTTCACAAAGTCAATATTTCTCAGTGTTTCATCATCCCTCTCTTCCTCTCTCTTTCACAAAGATTTCAGACAGTGTGGACTTCATTCTGATGAACTTTGCTGAGATGAATAAGCTCTGGGTCAGAATGCAGCACCAGGGACACTCTCGGGAGAAGGAGAAAAGAGAAAAGGAGCGGCAAGAGTTGAGGATACTTGTGGGCACCAACCTGGTCCGTCTTTCCCAGCTTGAGTTTGTTGATGTCCAGCGCTACAAGAAGGTCAGTGAGTGTGTGTGTGTGTGTGTGTGTGTGTGTGTGTGTGTGTGTGTGTGTGCGTACGAAGCCGGGATTCAGAACCTAAATTTGTTGTCTTGGCTTCAGGCAGAAAATTGTACCCATGATTAAGTTGTCTGATAAATTTAGTCTACATTATTGACTTCATAATTACATCATCAAGAAGACGAGGGAAATGATAGCCCTGCAGAAAGTGTGTCTGACCTGTGTATGGATAACTGATGTGTCTTATTTCTTGAGCTTTTATAATTTTCATCTAAATGACATGCAGATCATCAGTGGCACCTCCAAGGTGGCTTGCAACAGTACATATCCACATCAGGAACAACAATGTTAAAATTATTACATTATCTGGAGGTATGTCTGCTCAAGCACATTGTCTTGAAAATCCCACATAATTTGTCTTTAAAAAAATAGCATCTGTTGGTAACCTTGAAACCTTTTGGTCCTGCAGTGCACGCACAGTTTGACTTCATTAGTTTTGTTATATAACAGTTTGTGGCGTTTCTCCTCATCCTTTATTGCTATCACCAACAGTAAGTCATTAATAAAGAATCTACTTTCAGCAATGATATTCATGAATACATTTGGGACTATGTTCAAGAAGTATTTGTATTTATATCTGAATTAACAGTATTTCAGCATATTTATATTCATATGGGAATTTGAAGTGTTGGTGTTCATGTTTGAGTACATAACTCTTGTATTCACTCCATTCTTGGTGGCTGGGGGTGTGTGTGTGTGTGTGTGCGTGTGAGAGAGAGAGAGAGAGAGAGAGAGAGAGAGAGAGAGAGAGAGAGAGAGAGAGAGAGAGAGAGAGAGAGAGAGAGAGAGAGAGAGAGAGTTTACACCCTACTGATTACTTTGTTTTGCCTTTGTGATGGCTTTACTCAGAAAGAGGCATGCATATGAAGTGTGGCAGCTGAGGAAGGATGAGATGTTGTATGACAGGTATAAAGAGAAAGGAAATGAAGGGAAAAGAATCCACATGATCCAGAAGTGAAGGATGGAGTAGGAGGCTGACAAAACATTTTCAGGTGAATAAGATCTTTTGAAAAAAAAAAAAAAAAAAAACATGACAAGGAAGTGAAAGGTAATGTCAGAGAAAGGGTAGAATGAAAGCAGAGGATAGAAGGAAATAGGTGAACAGAGAATTTTAAGTGATTGCTTGATTTTGAAGAGTATAGGGAATTTTAAAATGAATTTGTTTCATGTTCACAGTGTGAATGTTAAGTTGTTGTATAAAAGTATTCCTACATCCATTGCTTGATGGTGTTTATAGATGGAGCTTCCTGTACTCAGACTTCTTTGATTGATAAACTGAATTACCTTTGTCTCCCACTCAGATGGTTCTTCCGGGCATCCTGGAGCAGGCTGTGAGCTGCCGTGATCCTCTGTCCCAGGAGTATCTGATGGAGTGCATCATTCAGGTAGGAAGGGAACTCACACTGATTAATGACCTTTCGCCCAAGTCATTAAATCACTGAGAAAAAACTTGTAATTATTAGGTTTTAATATAAGAGGGACACTGGTCTAGGGCAACAAAAAAGAAAAAAAAAGCCCCATTAAGATGCCAGTCCTCAAAGAGAAAGCCAGAAGGATTATCCAGAATTGTAGGATAAGTGTCTTCAAATCTCCCTCTTAAAAGAGTTCAAATCATAGGAAAGGGAATTAAAGAAACAAAGAGGGAGTTCTAATGTTTACCAGAAAAGGGATAAAATATTGAGAATATATGTTAACTCTTGCATTAGAGAGGTGGACACAATATGGGTGAGAGAAAGTAGAAAGTCCTGTGCATTGAGGCCCTGGGAGTAGGAGAGGCATGCAGTTAGCAAGATCAGAAGAGCAGTTAGCCTGAAAATATCGGTAAAAAATAGTACGAGATGCAACATTGCAGTGGAGAGAGAGGCTGAAAATAGTCAGTTACAATTCAGAAGAGGAGAAAGATTTTTACATTTTCTATTACTGAAGCTTTTGGCTAGTTTGAGAACAATCTTGGCATGATTCTGGGCCAAGATATAAACTGCATGAGATTCAGTTGATGGAAAGCTGAAGTACTATTTGTGGAATGCCTCTCTGTCATGTATAGCACTAGAACAAGCTGAGTTAATCCAGGGTTTGGAAGGTAGGGTGAGAGAAAGAGTGAGGAATGTACACCTTCATAAAAAATTGTAATATAGTCATGTGCAACATCCTTAATTCTTCTCTTATATAATTTCCATAGTAAAATTGAATATGAATAGTTCATGTTGTTGAAAGCTTTACCAAATTCTAAAGATTCTTAGTGCAGATTCACATTTCTTTGATGCCAGAATAATTTGATATTGATGTAACTGGTGCTACATTTGTTCCGTATCTACTTCTGAATCCAGACTTATGCAGCAGTTTATGCTTATTGATAAGAGAATACAATCTATTGCACATTAAGCTTTCATATATGATAGAATATACTGATAACATAGGTAAATTGATTTGTATGTAGTAATTAATTCACAGTTATATTCTTTCATATTGCGGTGACCTCAAATTTTAACATTAGAAATAAAAACTGCATCTGAATGACAAATGAACACATGGTTGACAAATTAATGAGTAAGCTAAATAATCTTTTCCTCCTGTACAGGTGTTCCCTGATGAGTTCCACCTGCAGACCCTCAGTGCTTTCCTTAAGGCCTGTGCAGAGCTGCACTCAGAAGTCAATGTCAAGAACATCATTATCTCCCTCATTGATCGCCTCGCCAACTTTGCCCACCGTGAGGATGGCAGCGGCATCCCTGAGGACATCAAGCTCTTTGAAATATTCTCTGAGCAGGTGTCCCAAGTCATCAAGGTGAGATGGAGTGATATTTCAGGTTTTTATCAGAGACTACTATACAAACTTAATACATAATGTGAAATCAAATATATTGTTTACTGATGCAGGTGCACCTCATGCTTTTGTCTTGTTCCTGATTGTATTCACTTTGTTTACAGATGACTCTAGGATTTATTTTAGCAGTTAGACTGTCTTGAAATCTGCTGATGATACTGTAATCTTAAGAGAAATTGTAAATATTGATCTTAGGAATTATGTTGCTTAGGTCAGCTACTTTGTTGAGTGGTGTAAAACAAAAAATCTATATTGAATGTAACGGAAACTAAGGAAGTAATAGTAGACTTTAGAAAAAACCCAAAGTTTTAGATCATGTGAAGATAGAAGACAAACTTGTAGAAAGAGTGAGCCAGTGCAGGTATCTGAGCATCATCCCTGATGGTCATCTAGAAGGTGATACCCGTACAGATATGGTGTGGAAGAAATGTAATTAAAGACTGCTCTTCATACACATCCCAGATAACCATGATTTTTGGCAACTTGATCATTATTTTTTTTCTATAAATCAATTATTTAATTTATTTTCTGTTTTTCAGTGACATGCTCATAGATACAGAATGTAACATGTGAACACATGTGATAATATGAGCTGTAATTTTTATACAGTAGTCTTTGCCTTTCTATGTATATTACCCCCTCCCCCTTTTTTTTTTATAAATTTCTTACTATAAGATATTCTCTCTCTCTCTCTCTCTCTCTCTCTCTCTCTCTCTCTCTCTCTCTCTCTCTCTCTCTCTCTCTCTCTCTCTCTCTCTCTCTCTCTCTCTCTCTCTCTCTCTCTTATAGGCTTTTTTATTTAAGATGCTGTGTAGCTGTTGAGCATATTTCTTCTATCCTTAGCCTTTTTTTTCTTCTTGTTATCTTCTTTTCTGGCTTTTCTGTATACTTGGATCACTTAATGTTTGATCTTGTGTTGTGGTGCGCAGTCTCGGCCAGACATGCCAATGGAGGACATGGTGAGCTTGCAGGTGTCCCTCGTTAACCTGGCACAGAAGTGTTACCCAGATCAGATTAATTACGTGGACAAGGTTCTGGAAAACACACTTGAAGTCTTCCAGAAACTCAACATTGAAAAGTAAGTGATTTGTAGTAGTGATATTTTTTATGCTGTGTTGGTGCTAATTGTTATAGTGTTTCTTCTTTTGTCTTCTTTACATTACTAGAAAACTTTTGCTGCCTAATATGGAAAAGGAGTGAAAAACTACAACCATAATTTTCCCATTGTATTTGTAAATCCATGACTGCTTTTTTACACCAGCATGTAATTGTAAGAAAGGTTTGAATTGTGGAAATCCCTGCAAACTCCTGTTATGTAGGGAAGGGTAAGATGTGAGGCAGTGAGTCATGTGCAGCATTCATCAGTACTGTTGGCCTGAAGAAGTGAATTAGTGGAGTCGAACTGGAGAGTTGAAAAGAATAGGTAGCTTTTAATATTAATCCAATGGTGCTCCTGGGTTAGAACAAGCACCGACGTGTTATTATTGTTTCACGTCATAGGGAGATTCATGGTATTAGTGCATAACTCCATGTCATTTTCCCGTATAATTCTCACATTGCCTTGGCCTTTGCTGTCCACAAGGATGATGCAGGGGTAAGAGGGAAAGAGAGGTTCCTCCATGTGCATGATAACAGTAACAGTAATACTCTGTCATTCACAAGTTATATCCTGTTGTGCATACATAGACATCTTGTGTGTTCTTAGTCACTCTCGTTGTATACTCAAAGTAGCATTGATAAGAAATTTCAAAATTTACCAAATCTACTGCTCATGACTTTTGGCATCCAGAGAAAAAAATGTGTCAAGTAATTTCTTTAATTATCTTTCCTTCCTTTATTTAATCAGTGACACCACTGCCACTGTGGGATTCCTTTCTGTCATTCACTGAAACTGCTTCTGTGCTCACTCCTTGTCTACTCAAACTCTTTGCACTTTGTTTATCAATTTCAGCCTTTCCTTCTTGGTGAAAGTTTGTCTACATTCAACTTGTTCACAAGTTGGATAGCTGCTCTAATCCTTCAAACTAGACTTTGCTCTTATTTCACAACTTTTTAAAACTTTTGATTCTCCTTAAGAGGAAGATTCTTAAGTGTATCTACCCATAATTTTCTCTTTTCATGGTCAGTATGGATCCTGTAAAGGACAATCCTTGAGTTGGAGGAGTTACCTATGTCTTTGACAAATCAATAGCTTTAGCAGTCTGTCTTTAGAAATTGTAAACTTCCCTCATACAACCTTTTTTCATCTCTCTGCATCTTTATCTTTTAATCATAAATCTTTAATAATTGTAAACTTCTCTCATGCAACCTTTATTCATCTCTCTGCAGCTTTATCTGTTTTCTATCTGACTGTTCTATTGCAACAGTGGTAGACAGCCACTGTGCTCCTAAACCTATAAATTGTGGTGTTCCAAAGGACTTTGTCCAATCACTCAATTTCTGTTGTTCCTAAATTATCTTTACAGCCAAATTTCATGACCTATTCACTCATGCTGATAACTATCACCATCAGTTGTCAAACAACCAACTCATTAAGAATTAAGTAGGTCATGAAGAGAAGCTACAGAACTCTTAACTTATGATCTTTTGTAATTTCAGAATGGGGCAAGGCAAACTGTATGTTTTCAAGTGCCTCAAAAATCCAATTCCTTCTTATATCCACTCAACACAACTTTTCAGACAACTATCCCATCTTTATTGACATTCAAGTGTCTCCCTCCTGGCAATTTCATGTCTAAGCTCTTGCTGGAATACTTTCCATGAAGTTAGGGGTTCTGCATCATTTCCACTACATTTTTTTTCCGCCCTTCCAGTTGTTAACTCTATATAGAGATGTTATTTGTGTTTGAATGGACTGTCTCTCATATATGAAGAGGTTCAACATGGCTTTACTAAACAAGGTGGTATTGGCTACCTTCCTATAACTGACTGTCTTGAATCTCCAATTTCATGTCACAGTGTTGCATCTCTTAATATATTTACTATTATTTCCCTGGTTACTGCTCTTCTGAAATTGGTAATTGCATGCCTTTTCTCCTCATATAACCACTGCACTAGATTTCCTATTTACTCTCACCTCTATTCTGTCTGACTTAGTGATACAAGAGTTAGCATTATATTGATGGCTTCACCCACCTCTTTCATGGACAAACTCTAGAGGTCTGTCTGTTTATGTTTTCCCTTCTACAACACGAACTGGTTCAAGAGAGGAATATCAAGACATCTTGACAACTAGATTAGCCATTGGATTTGGATGTCTCCTATCCTACCTTTGTGGGAGCAACAGTTTAATGGACATTTCTTCCCCACACTTTTTATACTGTTGGTCATCCATCCTTTTCTTATATATATATAATTAGTTGAGCTAGTGTGTGCTTTGATTGGTGGATTCAATAAGGCAGTGTTGTCTTAGGCAGAAATTTTTTTTTTGTCTTTTTTCTGTTTGATATCACCCTCAAAGGGTGTCAGGTGATTCAAGGCATCTACATATAGGTTAAAGGAAACTGAATCTCCCTTTCCCTCTCTGTGTCTTGTCATCATAAGAAGAAATGTATGGAGATTGAATCTCCAGTCCAGACATTATATTCTTTTCATAAATTATTGCAACTCAGAGAAATATGGAAACATGTATTCAGCACCTTGTGTTTTGAGGTTGATCTGTTCATATAAGTTAAAACCTCCCTTTCCTCTGGATACTTTGGAAGAAGATATGTTCTTTCCTGTATTATTGTGATAGGAAAAAAAAACTACTAAAGTAATGGGAAAAGGAAGTAAAATCTCTTCTATCAATCTATATGTGACACCTGTTCCTGAAAATACCTCAAAAGGGATGGCCATGATAGGTGTCCTTGGGGTAATAGCTGACTGTCTCACAAAAGGACAGTGGCTAAACATACTGGAGTGGTTGTGACTGTAGCAGGCACAGATGACAGGGATTTATGCCATTGTTATATTAACAACAAACGGTTTTCATTAGCTGGTTTGGGTGAGACACCTAATTATTCCATAAACAAAGCTAGATGATTTTACAGCAGCTGTCACCTCACACCACAGCTGCTCATATCCTGGCCTACCATGAATAGGATGGTTGGGGTTTGTTCACCTACAGCTGGCCTCAGAAATGTTCCAACAAGCTAGGGATGTATGTCCAATGGCATACATTATCACTCAAGTGCCAAGGCAGCTCTAATTATTCTCCATTACTGAATTTATCTACACTTAAACCTTGCTTAGTACCAATTTTCTCTCTTCTAAATATACCCAGCCATCGTTAGCAAGCAGATCAATTGACCACATTGACCTGTATACCTTCATAAACACCCTTTTATTTAAGGTTAAAATTTGATTTAAAAGGCAAGAGTAGATGTAGGTTGTTTTTTTTCACCGCAGTTAAATTGTCTGTCTCTATGATTTGCTTAGCCTTAGATGTTAATGACTTAGGTACTCTATACACAGGATTAATACTTCGATAACATTTTGAATAGGTGCATTGGGGGAAAAAACTGTGCACATATCCTTGGTGACCCAACTTTGGGTTGTGACTCAGGGGTTAAGAACCACTGCTTAGTGGATCCTTGTGACTCAGGTCCAGGTGCCAGGTGGAATTTGTCTTAGGAGCAAGCTGCTGCCATCCACACTGATATCGACAGTGAGCATTTATCAGCTGAGTGCGTAAACAGTGGCTCGGCATGTTTTTTAATGATTGTTAGTGTACTGTACTGGTTTTTATTAATTATCCTTTTGATGTCTTATGAACTCATGCATATTTATTATCTTCAGTTATATGCATAAAAAAAATTAATGTTATACGTAGGTGGTCTAGAAATATTTTATTTTGATTTTTGAAGGGCCTGTCTCAGCCACGTCGGATCAAAGTCATTTTCTGCTCTTGCTTTCATTAAAACTCTACTGTGAATTGTGTTTGATGCCGGCTGATAGCAGAACCAAAGCCTCGCATCAGCAGCGACCTGACTGTACTTGTGTGATATTATGTAGTAACACTCGAATACACAATTACACACACACACACACACACACACACACACACACACACACACACACACACACACACACACACACACACACACACACACACACACACACACACACACACACAAGACCATTATTTTCCACATTACATGAAGAGGAGGGCATTGACATGGTCTTCATATTTTGATGAAAAAAACAATAAGGTTGTTATGTTCCTTGCAAATGCATTTGTGTAAGTGGTATGTTCCTGAAATACTTGAAAGAGTCAACCTTCTTTATCTCCTCATAATTTTCTGAAAGCAAGCTTTGCAGATCTTCATCATCACTTTTTCACCCAAAGTCTGATAAGCATTATGTTATCTTGCCCATGAATTATTATTATTACTATTTTTTTTTTTGTGTGTGTGTATGTGAGAGAGAGAGAGAGAGAGAGAGAGAGAGAGAGAGAGAGAGAGAGAGAGAGAGAGAGAGAGAGAGAGAGAGAGAGAGAGTATACCACTTTTCAAAGAACAGACTTTACTGATTAGCCTTTTTACATCATTGCAAATGTTTACAGCATCATCATTTCACCCTACCCGTGGATTTGGAGAATGAGATAGATGCATTGTTACATGACCTATCCTGGATGCCTTGTTATATCTACTATTTTAGTGTAATGACCAAGAGCGAATTTATATTTTTCCCTACATATATTGTCCTCTTGCATTTCCCATATACTTCTTGTAGCATTGTTGTATTTCCTTGACTTGTCTTACATGGTCTTGTTGACTCTAGTGCTGCATACACCTGCACTGTATTGAGGTTTCCTCTGGATATGTTGGGATTTCAGTAGTAATCTTGGAATAGTCTTGCTAATACTTATTTTTTAGTGTTAATAAGTGTCTCTTCTAAGCTAAATCTTCAGTAATTTATCTCCATGAAATACTAAATACTTGTTTTCTGATTTATTTTCAAATTTATCTCCTTGAAATGCTGAATACTCAAAGAAAAAACAAAATGTTTAAATAATTTAAACAGCTAAAAGTAACCAATCTTTTACTACCTAAATAACAAGGATTACTAAAAGAACATCACTATTCATTGTTTAAAACATATGAAATATTTAAATTTAGATTTTTCTTTAAACTATGAGATTATCCCTGAACTTAACTGAAAACTTCACCTTGAGCATATAAACATGAACAGAAGGAAAGAAAATTAGAATATTGCTTCACCTCATTGATGTGTCTTTGTTTGCCTCAGTCATTCTCTCATCCACATATCATTCTCCTTCTCCAGGATACACTCAGGTTCAGCGCTAGGCCGGGAGCTGAGTCGCCTGCTGCGTCTTCCTGCTGACAACTATAACAACTTGCTGACTGTGCTGAAGCTACAGTACTTCACACCTCTGCTGTCTCTGCTTGACTACAGTGGTAGGAAAGTGCTTGCCACATACCTAGTGACCAATGCAGTGGAAAATGAGACCTACATACCCACCCAGGAGCAGGTGAGTGGCTCCTAACGTCATCTTCTGATTACTTGACAAGGCTTTGTGAAGGTCGCTGGCTTGCCTTGTGGATGGCTGTCCAGTTTGAAGGGCACTTCAAAGTAGGCAGACAGATGGATTTCAGAAGTGGTATAGTAAGCCAGACTGCTTTAGAAAGTTGAATGTTTGGAATAAAAAAGGAAGTCTTTTCTTCTTCAGTTCATTCTGGTAATATCACCTCTTTGGAGGATGGGAATGGCAAGCATCCTAGATGGTTGTGAAGAGCCATATGGAAGGAGTAGAAACATGGCCATTGTAGTAGGAAAAACTCCAAGATGTCTTTGTAATGACCCCCTTGGGCCATTCATAGAAGCACTTAGAAATTTATTTGAAGGTGAGGATAAATCTTAGCCATGAAAGGCCTTCACCTGGCTGGGGATCAAAATCCCTGATGGGGAAAACACAAACCTTAGGTTCACTTCATCTTCCACTGAGGGACACCATCTACAGCACAGTGCCACATAGTGAGACACTTCTTGTTTGTTAGTGTGTGTTTTTGCACTTTGTTGGTGCCATCACTGCTGCAGCATAGTGAGACACCTCTCATTTTTTTGTATGTGTTTTGACAGTTTGATGATAGCATCACAGCCACAGCATAGTGAGACACCTCACATTTGTTAGTGTATATTTTCACAGTGTGGCTGCCCCAATAGTAGTGTGACACTGGCCTTTCTCCCTACCTCTCTTGCTGACAGGCTGGTATGACTCATGTTGTGACAGACAAGTGGTTTATCCACATGAATAACCAGTATGTTTAGGGACGTGAGCTGTAAATAGAAATGCACACACAATACCTAGCATGTATGTGTTCATTTTTATTATATGTGGATGTGCTGTAAATATTCTCAGTAATTTTTCACTTAGTGGTATTTTTTGCATCTGCTATTGTTGTTCATGCATCTACACCACCATAACTCTTCCCTGTTCCTGCCAATCCTTGGTCGTGTTCATGTCTCTGCTGCTCTGTCACCCCCCCCCCCCCCCCCCTCTCTCTCTCTCTCTCTCTCTCTCTCTCTCTCTCTCTCTCTCTCTCTCTCTCTCTCTCTCTCCTCTCTCTCTCTCTCTCTCTCTCTCTGTATTATTGTAAGCTGTATAGATTTAGAACTGCTCTTATGTCAGATTTCTCTCCCAGTTTCAGTGAAAACTCTCTCTCTCTCTCTCTCTCTCTCTCTCTCTCTCTCTCTCTCTCTCTCTCTCTCTCTCTCTCTCTCTCTCTCTCTCTCTCTCTCTCTCTCTCTCTCTGGGGCACATGTTTGATTTCACAGCTCAGAATGATTTTTTATAATGTTTTTTCATATGAAATGAACAATTTGGCATTTGTTTCCCTACTTTATGAGGATTCACTTAACACACCCACATACGCAAAAAAAATATGGTAAATGGCCTTGACAAATGCCATTACATGTATTGTGACAGTTGTAAGATGAAGACAGAGGGAAGAAGGTAAAAATCTCCATAAATAAGCATTTGCAACAGAAATGTCATAGAAGAGACATGTTTTAGAGTTGGGTGTACATATACGTAATACTGTACAATACCATTTTCCATAATGATGTCTAGTAAATGATGAAAATTAATTGAACATGCATAGTATCTGGACAAATGCAACATCTAAACTTGCTGTGCACAGATTAGGACAGATATTAGAGAAATTACTGAATAAACAATAAAAAAATCAAGCAGTTATGAATGCATAGCTGTAACCAATTGGCATTTAGCTGAAAAATATGCATAGGCTGATGCAGTTTACTCAGTTCAGCTTCCAGTGAATAAACTATGGTTGAGCTGCTGTTGAGGCTCACGTGCTCATGGTATAGTCAAAGTTAGTCTGCCGCAACACTTCATTGTGTGAAAAGTTTTCCTTAAATTTCAAGTTCTGTGATCTATTGGGTATCTCATCACTTGTTGGGTTTGGTGAGTGGATTGTCAATAGATCAGAGTATTAAAGATTGAGTGGAAATACAGTAAACATTGGAGGTGTGTGTGTTGGGTTACTTGAGTAATGACCAAGGCCGGGTCATCTCAAGTCATCATCCTGTCTCACTGTCCTGTCTATTCTCTGACCAGGTGGATGCAGTGCTGTCCATGGTGGCCTCAATAATCTGTGACCAGAGTGATCAGCCCTTGGTGGAGCCAGATCCAGAGGACCTGGCTGAAGAACAGGGGCTCCTAGCCAGGTAACAAATGGTCCAGTTTTCACTCCTGAGTTGTCTCTCCTTTTCCAATACTTTGTGTGTTAGCACATTATCACTATTTATAATGTGACATTGATAACTAGTGTTCAGCATAACTCAGTACTTTGCTTCCTTCAGATTCCAGAATACACACTCATAAACACACACACACACACACACACACACACACACACACACACACATATTAGAACTTGGCAAACATTCTCCTTTTGCTAGATTCATCCATCTGTTCAAGTCATCAAGCAGTGATCAGCAGTACCTCATCCTGACTACGGCCCGCAAGCACCTGGCTGCAGGAGGCAATAAAAGGGTGGTGTACACTCTGCCACCCCTTGTCTTCCAGGCTTACCAGCTGGCATTCAAGTACCACAATGAGAGGGATGTGGTGAGCAGAGATGAACAGTATTCTGTTTTCATGACTTTAATGGATAATAATACATTAATGATATAGATCACTAGAGAGAGAGAGAGAGAGAGAATTATAATGAGTTCTATTTATATAACATCTTTCCCCCCAAACAAAGTGTCATGTGTGATAATGTGATGTGTTGTGTTGTGTCCCCTAGGATGACAAGTGGAGCAAGAAGGTACACAAGATCTTCCAGTTTTGTCACCAGACCATTACTGCACTGGTGAAGGCAGAGTATGCTGAGCTGCCTCTCAGATTGTTCTTGCAGGGTGCTCTCGCTATAGACAAGATTGACTTTGAAAACCATGAGACAGTTGCCTACGAGTTCATGTCACAGGTGGGTCTTGGAACAGCAGGACAATTGGAGTGTACTGATAGCTTGTTGATCTACACAAAACTGCTTCTTTTTACTTGTACTATTTCTTATTTTATCACTATGTTTATTTATTGAGCCATCTTATCTGTTTTATTTGTGAACTGATTTTCATTGATTTCTTTCTTAAGTCAACATTTATTTAACCTAAGCTCATTGCTACAAGTCTTACCTGGCTCTGATACTGAGTGATTGAGGGAATGTTTGGCTGAGACAAGCACAAAATCATCAGTGTGTAGGTATTAAGGAACTTTTCCTTCCAGCTGTAATAATCTGTTGCATAGCTGTAAATTTTTTATTTACTTTTTTTATTTATTTATTTTCCTAAAACTGGCTAAGGATTTGTGAGATTTGATACTTTTGAAACTATACCAAAGTGGGTGGTTGTGATGTTGACCTTAGCAGGGGAAGAACAGTGGTGAGTGAAGGTGAGTTGTGGTGGCACTGAGCTGCTTTCCCTACTCTCACTCAACACTTGCTGTCTTCACTCATCACTGCTCTCCTTTCAAAAAGATGCCTCTAAAAACTAATTTACATGACTTTATTAACCTTTGAGTTTACAAAGATAAATTAACTTCTTTTTAATTAAAGATTGGCTCATTCTTCTCAGTGGATTTATTTTGAAGTTAGGATGTCTTGAGTTCAGGCAATGTAACCATTTGTCACTGTGTTTCTTATTTGTATTTGTGCTATAACTTTGTGTGACAGTTTTGCATTAGTTTTTATTTATTTATTTATATTTTGATATTTGTTTTGTGAAGTTTTCTATTGATGACTGTGAGAACCATGCATTGAGTGTTCATTTTTCTCCCTGACAGGCCTTCTCTTTGTATGAGGATGAGATTAGTGACAGTAAGGCCCAGTTAGCAGCCATGACCCTCATCATGGGCACCTTCCAGCAGACAACTTGCTTCAGTGAAGAGAACCATGAGCCTCTAAGGACTCAGTGTGCCCTGGCTGCTTCCAAGCTGCTCAAGAAGCCAGACCAGGCACGAGGCGTAACCACTTGCTCTCACCTCTTTTGGTCTGCTAGATCACAACTCAGCAACAAGGAAGAGGTATGTTGTCTGGTGTGGCAGTTTTAAAGTGGAAGAATAGATGAGTTATGTATTTATATTCTCTGACAGTTTATCTAAAAGGTGTGTTAAAAGTATCTGACTTATCTATGAAGTCTGTTGAAAGTATCTGACCTTAGGCCAAGGGACAAAAATTGCATACCCTTTAAGTTCTAACTCTGATTTCTTTGAAAACATGTATAAAGTAAAAAATTTTGTGCAGCAAGGCTGTGGGAGGAGGGGAGACATGCAGTTTATAAAATCAGAACAGTTACTGTGAAAATAGTGGTAGAAGATGGCAAGAGATGCACTACCAATGATGAGAGAAAAGCTGAAGACAGTCAGTTAGAGGAGAGCAGTTCATAAGACAAAATGCTTTTGATTTCATCCTGTCTAGAAGAGTGGTATAAGTGGAAACCTCTACTGTCACACATTCTTCTTTCCTTTTCACATCCTATCTCATCTCCTTCCAGAACATTTTCTTATTTTACCAGAACATTTTTTGTCAGCCTCCTGTCCCATCTCTCATCAACATGCTAAGTCTTTTTGCTTCTTTCTTCCTCCTTTATCTTGGTATTTCTCCTTCCTTTGCAACCACATTTCATCTACAAGCACCTTCTTTTCCACTCCATTCACTTCCCTTCTTTGTGGGACACAAGTAGTCACACAATCCATCATCACTTCATCAACAATCTTTTCATCTCTTTGTCTTAACCAAATATACTTTTAAGTATCCATCTTAATAAACAAGGTGTTTCCAATCATGATTCCTTTCTCTCTCTTTTTTCATTTCTTTCTGGCACATCATGCTAATCAACTACATCTTCAGTGATTACATTCCTAACTTTAGCATTCAGATTCCCCTACATTATTACATATGTTAACATTTGGTCCAGAACTCTGCTAATACTTGTTTACACAGTTTCAGAATGTTTCTTTTTTCTCTTCATCCCTCTCATTGTCATGCATACATATATTCCCTAACACTGATTCCTGATATGAATTTCACTCTCACCTTTATCAGTCTTGATAAAATCATCCATTTCTGTACACCCTGCTGCACTTTTGGGTTCCTCCACAAGGCCACTCTTCTCACTCTTCCTTTCTCAGTCCCTAACCTCTTTCCATACAATCCTCCAGTGTCAGATTCATCCTCTTCTTTCATCTTTGTTTCACACAGCCAGCTCATACAACTGACAAAGCCTCACCATTGTATTGGTGTTGTCAGCTCATGGCAAGCATGATTACCAAGGTGTTATTTTTCAGTTGCGGGACGAGAAGCGCGTCCTGGAGTGCCTGAAGAAAGCCGTTCGTATTGCCAACCAGTGCATGGATCCCTCTACCCAGATTCAGCTCTTTGTAGAACTCCTCAACCACTACATCTACTTCTATGAGAAAGGCAACTCCCAGGTAAACTTTCAAACAAAACTGTCTTTACTTCCACATTTAAGAGGGGAATGGATGTTGAGTGTAGATACCAAGAATATCATTTGATGCATTGATGATTGCTGGGAGTTTTTTATTTTATTGATAACAATATATGTATTTACAGATTTAAGGGAGAACCTACATTTTTTGCAAGTGATTATCTGGGATCTGTGACTTTGTTATTTGATATCTTGCCCGTTAGTGATATATATATATATACAGTAAAATCCCTCTTATCCGGCATCAACGGGACCGCCAACATGCCGGATACTTGAATATTGCCGGATACTTGAATAGAAGTGAAATTATGTCCACAATCACCACCCTACACTCACGCATCTTACCATAACAAAGATCAGCTGATCTTAATCAGCAGCTGATCTGATCAGCTACTTAAGTGTAAGCACAACACGCTTCCTCTTTTCTACAACTTTAGGCATGATGAAGGCGTCAGGCGATAAACAGTGCACACGCGGGACTGAGTTACTGAGTAAACACAGTGCAGTGGGCCGCGGGTAGCGTGAAGCAGTGTGCTCTGGTGGCGAGGGGACAAAGTATGTCTCGCGCGGGAATTTTAATCAATTTTATGAGTACACATTGATTTTTTATTGATTTTAAGGCTCAGGGAAAAATGTGCTGGATACTTGAAGCTGCCGGATACTTGAATGCCGGATGAGAGGGATTTTACTGTATATATATATATATATATATATATATATATATATATATATATATATATATATATATATATATATATATATATATATATATATATATATATATATAATTTTTTCAGTCTTCCACTTCCATCTAAAGTGTAAACTGTGTAAATCCTTCAGGCTTTAGACAATGATGTAGATACTGCACATGTGCATGCAAACACACACACACACACACACACACACACACACACACACACACGAGAAGTGGAGACCTAATAGCAATGTACTATAAGTTGATGAATGGACTAGAAGAAATAGAAAAGATCTATTATTGCTTGAGCAAAGAGATACTGTATACTTAAGAAGCTAAAAAAAAAAGTTTGATATAAAAAGCATAGCTTTTCCAATAAAGACTTTAGATATCTAAATATTGGTAGAAAAGGTGATAGAGGCATTGAGTCTGCTTTGACTGACAATTATAGATACAGAGACAGGGCCATATAACTTAAGCTCAGGCCTTTTTTACTACAACTAGATAAATGGACACATCCACACAGGTGACAGTGGCAATGCTGAACCAGCTGGTGAGCAAGGTGAAGGAGGATCTAGCCAACCTGGAGACTACTGAGGAGACCGACCAGATCTCCCGTCATCTTACCAACACACTCACCCACCTTCAGCTACGCCAGCAGGAGCCACCCTCTGACGGCCCAACTTATGAAGGCCTCCAGCTGTGAGCAGGTGGACCCATTCCTGTGCATGCTCTGAGAAGTAAGTTCCATTTTCCATTTAGGGTTAGGAGGAATGGTACACATAACATTTTTCTTACACATCTGCCCATATCTTGTCTATAGACGGTGAATTTATAACTTTTATCAATCGAGAAATATTAGTCATAGACATGTATGGTGGCTGTTTTGATTAAATGTTACTAATACATAGTACATATGAATGAAGTGTGCATGTGTGAATGAGGGAGAGAAACAATGCTGTTTGTTTGATTATGAAGTTCATCCATAATTTTGTTTGCTCCAAAGCTTGCACCAGTTTAGTGAGTAGGGAATCATATAAGAATTACCATCATAACTTAGTTTTTCCTTATTGTGCTGGAGAAGCTGGTAGAAGTTTTGAATGAAAAGACCAGACACAGCAGGGTTGCTGTCACTAACATATTCTGTCTGTTCTCCCTTGAGTAGTTGAGCCCAGTACCTTTGTGAAATTATCTGATAAGAGAATCTCTGTTGGTGTCATTGGAGTCTGTCTGTGTGGCAAGCAGGAGGCTGCAGGTGCTAGGGACTGGTGATAACGGCATGTGTGTGTTGGGAAACTGTGAACAGATTATTCATGTAGGGATCATACAGGAACTCTGAAATGTCTTTTTTAGGCAATGCATTTGTTATGATTATAAATAAGCTGTATACAAAGTGATGACTATTACAATACAGCTTCTTTATTTTACAGTAAGCTTGATTAATGGAAATTTTGCTGTGTTCACACAAATGGTCAAAATTATCTTACCAGAACTGTGACTGAATTGATTGCCATATATTGAAGGCAATTCATCTGAACCAGTGTGTATTCTTGGCTTCGTACCACCTTAATTCATGTTTTATGTGTCTGATACAGTAATTCTTGGAAAAAAAAATTTGACTGAAAAATTTCAGTTTTTTTACTTCTTTCTAGAGGATGCCATAAGTTTCATCTTTGCCTCAGTCATCATCATGGTTGTCTGGAAGTTCATTCTTGGCACTAAGAGAGTGTGATCATAATAATCCTGTCCACATTTTCACATCCTCATTCAGTAGTATCATACACCTTATCAGTCATTTTATGTTTATTTATTTGATTTTAAATTTTTTAGCATTGAGGTGTAATGGATAAAGATATAAGCAAGTCTGTCATTGTGAACCATATGTTTAATCTTGAATACCATTTTGTTAGTCAGTCATTAAAATGTTCCATCACAAGAATACCTAACAAGCCAAAAGTAAAAAAAAGACTTTATATTACTTCTCTTCTGTCTCTGTGGAGCGTCATCCCCATTAACACCACTCACAGTCCTTACAGATGTCAGTGATGCCACTAACACAGCTACCCAGTGAAAAAAATATTGAGAATGATCTTTTTATTGTTTATTTTTTTTGTCTGTGAATGGGCATGCTATTGGCACAGTATATGAAACACTATACAGTAAATCTTCTCTAGTTTAAACCCATATAATTCTTATAATTGAATCTGTTTGGGCCACTTCAAATTTTTCCATAACTTTCCGTAATCTGATCTGAAGTTGGCCTTTTATCCTGTTCTCCTTTCAAATAAGAGAATCAGTTCATTTGACATGTTTTGACTGGTCAGCCTGCTTGAAAGAGGCACCAGCGAGGTGTTACCTTCTAACCATCACTCCACCTCTTTCATAAAATATTCATATTTTTCACGTAGGTTACAAGAAGAAAAAAATTGCGTCATTGAATTAAGCAGTGTCTTTACAGTTAGAGCACCATTTTCAAAACTTATAGGGTAAAACCTGAGTAATTTGGTTAGTATAAGTAAGCAAATAAAATTTTATGGTTATTCTTTTAAATGATAGCTTAAAAAATGTATTCTTATGGTACATAAGCTAATCCTGGATATGATGGTGCATTCAGATTGTTAATAATAATTGATGTGACGGAAGAAGTGGCAACAATGACTGTGGCAAGTGTAAACACAGGTTTTCATCTCACCCACAGTCACTTGAACACTTCCTGCTGAATTGTCCACACATACTAAGATTGTGACCTAAAATTTGCTGCTCGTTTTTAGTAGATACAGCAGAACCCAAGCGTGTATGGCATATAGTGTTGATGATAATAGACTTGCTCAGACCTCAGAATAAAGTAAGAAAAGGCCCCTTCAATACTTGAATCCAAGAAACACCCATAAAATATTGCTTCAGCACTAAGCCTCCCAGGATGTGTGTGTGTTAGACTTATATATGAGGCTCACTAGCTCCATCTGCTCATCAGAAGTTTATAGTATCAGTATGTTCAGTCTTCTCTCCCACCACAAGTATTTGGTATTCACTCCAAACTCAATTAAGAGCCAATGTGATCAGAGTATTCTCTTCCAGCATGGAATTCTCTCAGATAGTGTGTTGGGGTCAGCCACATCAGCAAGTGTAGAGAGAGTAGATCTAGGGAGCACCAGATCCATTTCAGTCTCATTACTCACACTGGTGTTGCTGATGACATTGCTCCATAAAGACAGCAAAACAGAGGTAGTATGAGTTATTGTGTGTAAGTTATTGCATTTTTTTTTTTTAATAAGAACATAATTTGAAATGTAGAATTATTTACTGCATTAGTGCACTAGTTTTAAGTAATCAGTATCTGTTGGGATAAATTTGGAGTCAAATTGGTGTAAATGATTTCTAAGAAAAGATCTGTACAAGTGTAGCATGTAATGATCAGGGTGTTTCATATGTGTAAAACTGACACTCGAGAGAACCTTTTTTTCTTAATTTTTTATTGCTTTTAGCTAATGGCCCTCTTACATTGAAATATATATATATATATATATATATATATATATATATATATATATATATATATATATATATATATATATATATATATATATGCTAACTGCCCTGATAATGCACACACACACACACACACACACACACAGTGGCAGTTCAGTAGGATCTGTGTGCAAAGGTTAATTCTGTAATGAGTATTGATTGCTGCTGCTGCATATTCCATTTGGTACATTTTCCATGCCAACATGTTAAGCTGCTTTATGAGTTTTTGTAATAACTGACATCAGCTTCAAATCTGACCTCCACTTGCTGTGATGATGATGAAACGAATGCTTTTGTCAACAAAAAAATACTCATCAGATTTTGTCATTCATTCACATCATTGCTATAAGCAAGAAATATTAGTGTCAGCTTTTACAAAAACTGCCATCTGTTGCAACCAACATGGAAGGGTTGGGAAGCTTGTTGTGGTATAGGATGCAGTATGTTGTCTGCAGCATGGGGTGTATCAAGTCACGGGATGTTGTGGCTGCATGTTGCTGCAACAATAAAATGTACCGATGTATTTTGTGGCTGAAAGGTGATGGATTGCTGTTGACAGACACCAAGTTAAAACTTCACTTAAGCTCAATTCCTGTCTTTTATGAATGTGAACTCCATGTGATGCATATTGTTGATTTCTGGTGTTTGACAGTTGCCAATTTTTGTTTACAAAGTCATATATTATAAATAAAGTATATCTATAACCTACACTATTGTACCTTTTACTTCTGTAGCAAAACTGTCCAGAGCTGTGAACATGAATGATTGATATATGGAGCCTACCAGCAAGTCTGATCAGGAGATAGTATAAACATACCACACACATGTACAGGAGAACCTCTGCTTACTAATAACTTTGTTTATGAGCTTAACTTGGAGAGTGAGCCAAGTAGAGCTGATATTTGTTCTGTCCCATGCACGGTGTGCATTGTGCTCTGTATCACAGCCCTTCTTCCTTTGTCATCATCCATCCATTTGCCAGGGGGAGCATTGGGGTAGGTGACAACAAAGTTGGAAAGAAAAAAGTGCTGAAACACAAAACAAGACAGACACCTTGGTAGTGGACAGCAGCAGTGTTATGCAGTAACCATTCACAGCTTCACATCAGCACACCCAGAGACTCTAACAAGATGGTGTCATTTTGTTATCTATCTTTAATATCCAATAATAACTGATATTAGCAATGAAGTAATGGAGGATTTTGATGTCAGTCACATAGGAGTCAGGGTAGGAAGAGCAGAGGTAGGTGAGGCCAGAATTGTTGGGTACATGGAACCGCCACTTTGATACCAATATGTCTTATCTACAAACCTTAACAAATGACAGATGAAGGCTAAAAGAAACTTATTTATTAGTTCACCTTGAATTTCTATTTGTATCCAGTAATGATCATTAGAAAAAATGTTCAAATCATTAAACTGCAGAAGCCTAAATGATGAGCTTCCCAATCACGCAGATAAAAGGCAGACATTATCATTAAAAAGCAAAAATCTAAAATCTAAAAGTATATCATGAATTAGAATATTGGAAACTGAAGTATTACAGCAGATATGGATTATTGGAGCAAATGTTAGGTATTCAAATTTAGGTGCATTTTTTTTTTTTAAATAAAATTGGACTATGGGTAGAATGATTGCTTCATGTGAACGACAGCAGACACGGCTTATCTTTGAGGGTGTGAGAAATAGCTGGCCATTGTGCGTCTCTCTCTCTCTCTCTATTTTTTTTATTTAAACTATTAAACACACATGTTCATTGTGGCCTCTGCTAAAGTTATCTTTGTCGTGTATAACTATTTTAAAGCATTACTGTGTGTGGTATAATAAATATCAATATTTTGCTAAGATGCATAGGCACATGTATGCAACCACTGATTAAATCAATGTACAAACAATAAGCAAATAAATAGATTAATAAACTAGAAAATGATATGGTTATATACATATAGTACTTACAATAGAGGTCATGTGCATCTATATGCCAAGTTCACCGGAGGTCAGACACAACCATATTTTTGTGTTTTTCTTATGGAGGATTGAGAGTCTGAAGGTATAACCACTTGTGTGTGGACACTTTCATCTGCTGTGTGGACAGACGTCGTACGTCCACCACAGCCGTGAGGGTGTTCCACCACACTACAGTGGCGGAGGAGAAGGCCCGTTGGTGGGTGCTGGAACGAGACCCTGGCACCTCCAAGAGGAGATCGTTGCTCAATACCGTTCTCGTATTGCCCTCAGATCTCCTCCAGGTAGCCCTCAGGTCTGCTAGGTGAGAAACATTCTGGATCTGCGCCTTATGAAGCACTGTCAGCGATGCAACTTTCCGGCGATGATCCAGAGTGCCCCTCAGCACCGGCCCATCCTCCTGTATCTGCTGCTGCTGCTGTTGTCGCTGCCGCCACGGTTGCTGGCGAGGCTGCGTCTGTCTGGCGCCACTGATGAGGCGCTCTGCCCTCCTTTGCACTTTGTCCAGCAAGTTGAGATGACATCGGGCACTGGACATCCACGTGAGCGGCGCATACTCCATGATGAGCCTGACCTGAGCCTTTTTTTGTACAGGGTCAGGAGGCCATCGGAGTCAAGGTGCCTCAGACGCCTCAACAGTGTCACCTTCTGAGACGCTTTTCGGGCCACGTCCTCGAGGTGACGGTCGAAGAGCAGCCGCGAGTCCACCTCCATGCCAAGGATGTTTACGCTGTCCTGTAGAGGGATGTTGTTGTCTCCCATCTTCAGCCTTCCACGCACCTCACGCACGTCCTCGTGAGAGCGGGATACCACCATGGCCTGAGTCTTTTCGGGGGCAAACTTGACTTGCCACCGGTCGCCCCAAGCCATGATGTCTGAGAACAGTGCGTTGGCAGACTGCACTGCCTCCCTGATGGGAGCGTCTTCGTTGTCAGGTGATGGTTGCTGGGTAGGAGGATCAGGTGGGGTGGCAGGCGTGTCGACCTGGGTGGCCGGTGTCTCGTCCTCAGTGGCCGGCGCCTCGGGTACCACGTGGGTGACGGGGTGTGAGATGCCCCGCGCTTGCCTCAGCTCCGTTGTGTTGGAACAACAAAATGGGCCCTCATGTGACACCCTTTACAGGCCTGGTTCGGGCAGTCTTCCTGACTGCACGCTGTTACTCTCTCTCTCTCTCTCTCTCTCTCTCTCTCTCTAATATATCAGTTTGATAAGTGGGGAAGTGATAATAAAGGTATTATGACGTCCTGGAACGGCGCGCCGTTGAAAAAGGGGATGTGTAGTATCAACATCTACATCTTCATGATGGAGTGCAATGGTGTGTCTTGCTGATGCCGTAAGCATTGCCGAAGAGACGCTGGTTTTCCAGTCGGCTGTAAACACCAGTTCATTAGTCATTAGTAGGTAGTCAGCACTAATAATTCTTGATCATGAAATGTTGAAAGTGATGCTTCCATACTTCTTTCACCTTTCTATCATTAAACTTCTTGCTCAGCTTTCTTTAAATTTCCTTAACCAATTCTTTCATTTTATTTATTCCAGGACTTTTACTCTGTCCTCCTCCTTTATCTATTTTCCTCATCCACATTCATCTACATTTTTTGTACACACCTTTTCTCTTGTTTAGCCTCAACAACACTCAACAACACAATGCAAATACAAAACACTTCTAGTAAGTTCAGCAGCCCTAACACCTGCTACCCTAACTGCAAAATCAAGGGGCAACACTGTGTTGCACGTTCTTCTTTGGACGAAAAGTGATGTATTTATTCAACGTGGTATGGTCTTGTTGTTATGCCCGCGATGACCCAATAATGCTCATTGAGCCCTCCTACGAAGTTATCAGAAGCGTGGCAGCTGGTCGGCCTTCCTCAGGTTGTCAGGAAGGTGGGCGGGTCGAGTGTCACGACACTTAGGGCCAAGAGAATGTGGTGGTATGATTGCTGGCCTGAAAGACTTGCCTCGCGTTACAAACTAATCTGACCAGCCTCGTGCCTTGGTGGATCTTGTTCTTGATGTTACAGGTGACTTTTATTTTATTTTATTTTATTTTATTTATTTACTTTTTTTTTTTTAGAACAAAATTCAGACGAGGGTGGAAGGATGAAACCAGACTAGATGGGCTGATTTTGTTGAATAATGATACATTAAGGGCCCGTACACAAGGGAGAGTAAGTGTCATACACACTAATTGTTCCTACATCTAGCGCGCTACATTCTCTCTAAGAACTCCTTCACAGCTTCTATCATCCTTTAATTCGTCATCTATACACAGTCCCAGCAGCAGCACCGTCAGCTCCATTCCTGTCTTCTCCACTCTTTCATCCATAATATGCCCTAACACAGAATCACTTGCATCATCTCTATCCTGTCTCTCACATGCCTCTCACAACATGCTGGACAAAATAATGACGATGGAAGCTGAATATGGTGAAGGAAGGAGAGAAGGAAGGGAGACGGAAAAGGAGTCTGCATGAATTGCTTACATATAACTTACCTGGTATTAGATTTCTTGTCGTATCCCTACCTCTAGTACTTGCGTGCCAGCCTTCTATTGCTCATAACTCTTAATATAAGTCATACCTATATTTAAATACGGCTATTGTTGGAACACGAACTATTTCGTCTGGTAGTTGGTTCCAAGGATGAGAGACATATTATAGTCTCTCATCCTTGGTTCCATTCCTGTTTGGTGCGCATTGTAAACCAGTTTCCCTTGAGAACAATTCTCCAGTGGTGAGGCACAGCCAACTGGTATATGTGCCCCCTGAGCCCGGTGGTACTTCAGCTGAAGAATCTGGTGTAGGGGGACATCTTCATGGCTGTGGACAAGCTTGTACACTTGGATCATGTCTCCCCTCCTGCATTGTTCTCCAGTGTCTGCAGACAGCTTCAAATCCGTGCTTAGGCAGGGTGACCAGCTCTGGAATGCATAATCCAGTATTAGCCTCACTAGCAACAGATGAGAGATGAATAGATAGATGGATAATGATGGATAATACTAGATATCAAATAACTAGATGAATAGGAGCATTTATGAAGACAAAATAATGAAAATGGAAGTACAGGGCTGAAAGAAGGAAGGTAAATAAACAGAGGAAGATAAAAACAGGTGATAGATAGATAATGATAAGAGAAAAATATCAATGAACAAAATGATACAAAATAAACAAGAGAAAAGCGACATGATTTGAAGTGGATTAATAATGATGCCGAGATAAATGTAATAAAATATAGAAACAGACATGCAGATGAAACGCCAGATAAACGGTAAACAGAAAGATAAAAAGGAAAAGAAAAGCGAAAAATAAGACAAACAGGAAACACGTAAAGAGAAATAAATAGGTAAAAACACATATACGAGAGCAGACATACAGACAGAGATAGGAATGAATAAATAGACATACAAATAATATAACAGATAGATAGACAAATTGATGAAAAAAAATATAAAAAAATAAATGCTTTAGTAACCCTTAAAATTGATTTTCTCTTACGATTAAAAGAAGACGAAATGATTATAGTATGGACTAAACTATATTACAGCTCACATCATGAATATCACAATAATTGCTAACTTATTATATTTAATAAGTAAAATGCAGATGAAACGCAACGCAATTTAACACAAAGCAATACAACATAACGGCATAAATAAGAGCACAAAATAACATAACGTGACGCAAAGAAACGTAACATTATGCAACACAAGGAAACAATATAATCTAACACTTAAAAAGACCGCAACATGACACTCTACATTGTAACGCAAGAAAATAAAACGGAACGCAACATTATTTTATGTAGTTCCGGTGAGAGCCATTTCTTTTGACTACTCGTTGGTAACAGAAGCACGCTGACTACCACCGACGCTGTTTTGCTGCAGTCTGTCCCTCCCTTCACAAAAACCTCACTATGGCTGATGAAAATGACTTAGGGTAAATCTCACACCTTGTTCGTTATGCATTTGTTGAGGTCCGTAAACAACAAAGCCAGCATAAACAAAACAATGATAAATAAAGATGTAAGGACAGTGTCTGCAGATATGATTAATAAAACTAAGTGTAGAGTGACTCCTGACGTTATTATGAAGATCTACAAGCTGAGGGAATTTTTATTACAAATTGGGATCGAATTACGAGTGGGGAATTAAGTAGGGGATTGGGTACGAGGAGGAAACGTATGGATCGTGACTGAATAGCGATGAGATATGGGAGGCAACACTTGGGATCTAAGGAGGGAGAGCAAGCACCGGGCAGAAATATGACACGAATACACGAACACACAGCAAGCATTAAGTTTAGCTGTCAAGGAGTGCTGGGCGAAAAGCCGCGTGTTGTGTGGACACTGGTTAGCTGGTGTTCAACTCGTGACGCAACGCGATGACCTGTGTTACCGCGCCTTTATGCACCGCAGCAACGCAACACAGCAACACTCAGCGCATAAAACATTAACACAACCCAATACATTATGCAACGCACTAAGACAACACAACAACGCAACGTAGTACCATTTTGCAACGCAAAAATGCAACACATGTAACATTATAAAACATCAATGCAATACAAGAACGTGACGCAAAACAAAAATATGCAAGACAACACAATGCATCGTAGCGCAACGCAACATCATAGAGTATAATAAGGCAACCCAACACAAGGCAACAGAATAACGCAACATGCAGTTATGAAACGCAACAAGGGAACACAATGTCTTGCCAACAGAGGGAATCCTTGTTTTGTACTTTTAATTCGTTAGTTAGATAAGGGCGTGTTATAACCATTGCCAGCAGTAATGGTTCTGGTACTGAGGCCTCTCCGTAAGCAGCAGCAGCAGCATTTTTCTATCATTCACCAGTCAACGTAACGCAAAGCAGAGTAACATTATGGAAACATAGTGCAACGCAACGCAACATCATGCAAAGCAAACGCAACACAGCAGTGTGAAACAAAGTAACGTAATAATGCAACACAACGCAACATTAAGAACACAACAAGGCGAAACATCACCACAGAACACAACGAAACATAACACTATAAACACATTGCCTTCCTATAACACGAGCTTTCAAGAGGCTGTGGTGGACGTCAATGGCACTTTTCAAGGACGTGTTCATGATTCCTGGGAGATACTAAGAAGAACTCCGCAGCACCCACAGAGCACCCATGAGGACCTGACTAATCGTGTCTGTTGGGCTTGAAAACAGTCCTAATGAGGAAAAAGTCAAGGAACAAGGGCCCATGCATGTTGCGCTGCTCTACAGTAACCGTAAATAGTGTTGTAATTATACTTCGTCTTTTGAACTCCAATATATAAAGACAGAGTAATGAGGATGGAAATACAAGCGTGATTGAAGTCAAGAAGGAATATGATATGAATGGATCTTAAATGTATAGATAGATGGATAATGATTGATAATAATAAGGCGACAAGGTAATATGTACATCAACGCAATGGAACGCAGCACAACACAACACACACACACACACACACACACACACACACACACACACACACACACACACACACACACACACACAGCGCAATAGTACATTATATAATTATGAAAGGCAATAGTCCTCTCCTTAATTATACAGAAGCAGCATTTGTAAGGCAACACATAGCAGCAAAACTGAACAATACACAACAACACAACGGAACGAAACACAACACAACACAACACAACACACGCAGACACAACACTCACAATACACACACACACACACACACACACACACACACACACACACAAGGAGAAATATCACATAGAATTACCTTCCCATAGAACAGAAGCAAACATTATTCATTTTAACACTGTGATAAAACTTGTAATGCAAAGATATTCACAGCTTACTGCTACAAATTGCATTATCATATTAATTTATATATAGACATACATTATACACACACTTAATACTAACAATGGAATGCAGCAGTCCTCTCCTTACACAGGAGCAGCATTTTTGGTAATCTTATATATAATTACCTAAAGAATGACACATAACACACAATACATAACACATATTTTTTTATGGCAATCAAATTCAGAGCAAGTTTTTTTTTATATTATATTTATTTATTTTATTTTAACATTTATTAGTTTACCTATTCTTATTATGCCTAAGGGATGCATTAGTCCTAACGCCAATATTTTTACATAAACTATTTTTTTTGACATTTTTATTCTATTTTTAAAAATATTTTTCTATTTTATTAATTTTATCTTTTATTTCTTTTATTTTTGCCTCTCTTATAACACACACACACACACACACACACACACACACACACACACACACACACACACACACACACACACACACACACACACACACACACACACACACACACACACACACACACACACACACACACACACACACACACACACACACACACACACACACACACACACACACACACACACTCTCTCTCTCTCTCTCTCTCTCTCTCTCTCTCTCTCTCTCTCTCTCTCTCTCTCTCTCTCTCTCTCTCTCTCTCTCTCTCTCTCTCTCTCTCTCTCTCTCTCTCTCTCTCTCTCTCTCTCTCTCTCTCTCTCTCTGGCCAAGGGATACAAAACCAAATTAGGAAGAAAGCCACTCACTAAATGTTCCCTCCCACAAAAATGAGGAGGAGAGGCAGAGAATTCCACGGAGGCTGCAAAGTTAATTTAGTTTCTCCCCAGAAGAGTTGAGTCCCCGGGAAGGAGGAAGCTGCGGCAGATGCAAGCGGCAGATGCAAGTATTTAGTGCTCTGCTAAATCCTCTAAATACAAGATCAGACCTGTTTCATTTACGCAACATTTGAACTTCATGCAGCGTTGTATTTTTAGTGTTCTTGTATTTGTGTCGAACTTTTTCCTTGTATTTTTGATGCATGTTGATTAATGTATAGTGTACGTCATGTAAAGGAGAGGTTAACAACATCAGTGTACGAGATAAAAAATATGTTAAAGTCTGTATTTCTGTACGTAAGAACTTAAGAAAACAAGGGAAGCTGCAAGAAGCCATGAGACCTTCCTTAACGTCCCTATATGAAACACACCTACCTATTTTCATCAATCATCCCCATCGTAAAGGAGAGGTTAATAACATCAGTGTACGAGATTAAAATATTAAAGTCCGGATTTTCGTACATAAGAACTTAAGAAAATAAGGGATGCTGCAAGAAGCCATCAGACCAACACGTCCCTTTACGAAACACACCTATCTATTTTCATCGATCATCCCCATCCATAAATTTGTCCTATCTTCTTTTAAAGCTTCGTAATGACTCAGCACTAGCAGTCTGATTACTGAGTCTATTTCGTTCATCCGCCACTCTCAGAACAAATTCCTTCCTACTCACATGTTAGGTTTTCATAAGGACTATTTTTTAAAGGCCATAGAGAAGATTAGTCTATTCTTTATTGGTGATTTTGCCGTTGATGATGTAGAATCCTTGTTAATTCATCACTAGAATCATGAAAACTCCCTCGGACAACGTAATATCTTCCCCTTCAGCGTGTTGAAAGTGATCGAGATAAGACGATGAAGCTCTTTATTTATTTATTTTTATTTATCCCTGCTTGTTTTTTTTTTTTTTATTTACGGTAAGATTTCTTTCAAGAGGGACATTTCGAGACACTTCTCCGATTTTTGGATAATTCATCTGGCTCTTTCCTTTAGGGATTAACATCTGAGGACCTTTTTTATATCTTTTTGTTGCCCATGGCCAGAGAACCTCTTACATAAAAGAAGAAGAAGAAGAAAAAAAAAAAACATGCATTCCTGCTACAGGGACGTGTGTTGCGGCAGGTCTTTCCCCGCCACACAACACTCGCCCGATCCCGCCCAGCACACACGCGACACACATTATACAGACGAACACTTCACGCAGCCTGCAGGGAAAGTCCTCGTTGTGTATCAAATAACTTTCATCTCGGCTTTTTTTTTACCCGCTGTAAAACAAACGCAGGCTGAAGGACGCGTCACATAAAGTCAAAGAGCAGAGCAAAAGCGGGTGTCCAGTAGAGCGTCAAGTGGCCTCGAGGACATAGCGAGGACACTGCGAGGCCATTGCATTGCTCCGGGTCTGCCTGTGAGGATCCTGACGGTCGCTTTGTGCTCAGGCCCGTATTCTGAAACTCTTTCCTCTCTCACCACGACTGTTTTCCAAGGCCATAGAGATGAATAAACGGGTTCTCAAGCGTGTTTCTGCTGTTAATAATGTAGAAATCTTATTAATCTGTCAATAGAACCGTAAACACATTCTTAAAAACCCGTGTTACTTCAACAAGAGCCTTTTGAAAGCAGTGGAAATGCGCCACAGAAGTGATTCAGAATATGGACATCACTGATCCCGCTACCTGCCGCCTCACAGTTTTTCCGCGTGTGGATATGATGAGCTGCGACTTCCTGCTTGGTGAACTATACCAACCTCGCCTGACGCCTGAGAGCGGTGGGGAGAGCGAGGCGGGTCAAGACTCAGGAGTGAAGCACTGGTGACGAGTGAAGCGAGTGAAACCGTGAAGCAAAAGGTTAGGTCATGTTCTTCTGGTGCTGTTAGTGTTTAGTCAACATTGCCACTGCTGCCTCGGGACAAGACTCATTACGAAGGTGTCAGAATCTCCAGCGTGGCGTCTAGGCTGCTTCTGTCAAGAGTAAGGACGGCGGTGAGTTGATGGACCATGCTCAGAAACACTACTTTCAAAAGGCTGTAATATAAGCTGTACGGGTTTTTAAGGATGTTTTTATGGTTCTAGTGTCAGATTAACAAGATTTCTACATTATTAAGAAAAGGAATACTCTTGGGAATCTTGCTAATCATCTGTGGCCTTTGAGAATAGCCGTGGTGTGAGAGCAAAGCATTTCTGAAGTCAGTAAGTCAGTGAGTCACCGTCCTGTTGTTGATGAGGTCACCACGCAGCGCTCCCAGGACGCCGTAAAGTGCCACCTTCCTTCACCCTGCGTCTCCTAATGTCTCGCCCCCGCCAGACACGCTGCACATTTTGTCCAGCCAGGGGCACAATTCACACAATACGATGGAAGTAATATGTGTAAATCTGGTGAACTCTGGTATTTAATCGTGCCCTTTGGCTTCAATTACGAGAATTTCCTGTTCGCCTACAACAGGATGCAGTTTTAATATGGAAAATATGACATTCGCCAGAGCCTCAGGCCTTCACTTTCTGTCGGAGGCGGTGCAATACTGCCCGACTCCCTCCCTCCCTCCCTCCCCTCCACCTTCTCTCCTTCCCTCCCCTGCCACCCTCCCAACCTCCCTTCCTCTCCGCCTCTCACCTTTCCTGCACGCCTGCGTCCCTCCCTCCCCGCCTGTCTCTCTCCTTCCCTCCCTCTCTCCCTCCTCGCCTCGGATAATGGAACGCTCATAGCTGCTGTAATTACGAAGCATAATCACATTATTTTCAAGTGAATGATTACTCAGACAAGGAAGGTTGTGTTTAGACATTAATTAGTCACGACGAATATCATGCCGCCTTTGTGGACAATGCTCTAAGCCGGACTGCTGCACACACACACACACACACACACACACACACACACACACACACACACACACACACACACACACTCACTCACTCACCCCTCTCTCTCTCTCTCTCTCTCTCTCTCTCTCGTCTCTAATATACGAGCATTCATCCTACTTATCCATAATTTCTTTTTACATCCATCCGCTTAGATTTTTATATGTATTCCCCTACATTTTTTTTTTATTCACTGTCTCGCTTATATAATTTCTTGACATAAGCACACATCGGACGCGAGAGAAAGGAGGTCACAGGATCGCTGACTGGAATGGCCGTGACCAGGCGACGGATAAAAGACCGCAGATGACCGAGGCAAACCAGGAGACGTCTTTGTTCTTTTATGTGTTGAGAGTGGTGGTGGTGGTGGTGGTGGTGGTGGTGGCGATACTGCCATCATTCTTTTCTTTGTTAGCTTCGTATATTTCTTGGCCTCCCTTTTCCTCTTACAGAATTTTCGTCAGAGCCAAATGAAACTGCTCATACTCTTCATAAAACCTCAACAACTGTATTCTTTCTCCATTTACTAAGCGGGGTATTTAATGTTATTTCTTCATCTTGTTTCTCATCACGTACCGAACCTCCTTTCTTCCTAATAATAAAACCCACTAGTACCTTGAGAAACACTAATCCGCCAACAGATTCGTTCCCTTGTACTCTTGGAAAACTATGCTGTCTGTACTTTTTTTCCCATCATGAACTGCTGCTTCTAAACACAAAGATAAAGAATGGAAGCATCGCATCTATTACTCAACCTCCTCTTCTCCTAGTATGAGACGCACTGCCTTGAGAGACACTAGTCCGTCAACAGATTCCTTCCCTTTGTACTCTTGGAAAACTATACGGTTTGTTGTTTCTTTCCCCTCACGAGCTGCTGCTTAGAAATACACACAACAAAAGAAAGCCACAAAAATGCTCTCATTTCTTACGAATAACAGGAGGCAAAGTAAGCGCTGTATAACAAACAGAGGAAGATAAACAAGCACCTTGCCCAACGCCGCTAACTCAAGGACAACACTAATTATACGAGGTTTTTCTTAATGAGTTCTTTTCGCACAGCAGAAGGCCAAGCGAAGTGAGGCGAGCTGTGCACAATAACAGGGAAGGATAAACAATGTTGCCAATGTCGCCTTGTATCATAATATTAAGACGCGCTGGATTTTCAACGAGGAAAATTTATCTTCCAGTGTGGCGTGATGCTTCAATTGTTGGGGCTGATTAGCGGGAAGGTGGAGACGTGGATGGGATGGAGGAACATGCACAAAATATATACATAGATATATAGATACATCGATGTATATACAAATTGATAGATAGGTAAATAAATAAACACATGCATAAATACACAAGTAAATAAATAAATATATAAGTAAACAAACTTTATAAATATGTAAAGATAATGATAATAAATTAGTAAATAAAAAAAAAAACAGAATATACGGAAAACCACATCAAATTATAAAGAAAGAAAATAAATATAAAAAAGCAGACCTCCTAAATACGAAAATAATAATGAACAAATGAGTAAAAAATAATATACGCAAATACGCAAAACAAACAAACAAACAAACAAAGACCTAATAACACGCAAGCTCCACTACAGCAAGCAAATCACAAAAAAATCAATAAGAAAAAAAAAAAAAAAAAAAAAAAAGAGTGGCACGGCGTAATTAAGCCATTGTACCGCCGCCGCCAGCAGAACGCCGTGGCACCGGGGGCTGAATGGCACTAATCAGCGTGAGTCAGTAAGTGAAGCGGCGCAGGTGAGGCGGAGATGCGGAGGTGAGGCGCGGTTTGAGTCACGGGTGTGGTAAATGTGTGGGAATATTAACTCATGCATATTCATCAGAGCAGCGAACCATGAGCAATACCCGATGATTAAACTTTGAACATGAACATCCCGCCACGTGCCGCCTCACGACCTACCGCTGTAAAACGCCTGTTAACTTTTGGATCCCGTTGTGGTCGGCACGGTTGAGCGGGCGAGGCATTTAGCTAGCGTGTTTTATTGACGCATTTACCTAGTGTGTGTGTGTGTGTGTGTGTGTGTGTGTGTGTGTGTGTGTGTGTGTGTGTGTGTGTGTGTGTGTGTGTGTGTGTGTGTGTGTGTTTATTTATTCTTTATGTAGTGTTGAATAAGGCATTTAGCTAACGTGTTTTTTGGTATGGCATAGATTTGAGGCATTTAGGTTGCATGATTTTTTCTTCTTTTTTTATATGTGGCCAACAGTGAGGGATTTAATTAGTATTTTTCTGTCTAGTATTTATTTACCAATCAATTTTTATCATCTATTAATTTTATCTATTATTTTTTTTTTGGCATGCAGTTTGGAGAGAGGGAATTAGTTATTATTTGTATGAGGCAAGGCAGGTAGCTAGCACTCTTTTACTTTATTTAACCCATTCACTGCTAGTTATCTTTTTCTACATCACTTAATAGCTTTTCATGCACATATTTTAGTAGTACAGTCTCTTAAATAGCTTAGAAAAGACAAAATTAATCTCCTATTCTCTCTCTTCTCTTGTCTGTGTCCATGCCAAGAAATTTCTTTTTGTGTAATCTGAACGTTAACAAAATACGAAAAATGTAAAATTAACCTTTTACTCTCGCTTGTCTTTTCTTTTTGTCACTGCCAATAATTTTTCTGACAGTGATCCGAATGTTAAAGAAAGAAGAATACAAAAATAATGTCCTATCCTCTCTATTCTTTTCTGTGACCGAGCCAATATATTTTTACATTGATTTGAATGTTACAGTAACAAAACTACAAAAATATTTCTTACTTTCTGTTCTCTTTTCTAAGCATATTCGGTTTTAACTTTTTTTTCGAGTTTTAAAAATAATCTGTCAACTTTATCTGTTTCGCTGAATTGCTTGAGTATTTATTTACTTATTTTATTTATTGTCATTTGTCAGGCCGTGTGTGTGTGTGTGTGTGTGTGTGTGTGTGTGTGTGTGTGTGTGTGTGTGTGTGTGTGTGTGTGTGTGTGTGTGTGTGTGTGTGTGTGTGCTGGGCGGAGGAATAAAGCTGATATTTTTTTCTTTCTTCCTTCTTTTGGAGAGTGCGAAAAAAAATGATATATATATATATATATATATATATATATATATATATATATATATATATATATATATATATATATATATATATATATATATATATATATATATATATATATATATATATATATATATATATTTCACCGTTCCCTTTTTTATCCCTCTTTTTCCCTTGCTAATAATTTTTTTTTACAAGAACAATACAAAATTAACCTATTTTTTCTCTTCTCTTCTCTGTACCCACGCCAATTAATTTTTACGCAGATCTGAATGTTAACAGAGTAAGACCACAGGAATGAAAGGATTAATCTTCAGTTTCCATCAATGTGACTTCAGTTCTTTCGCTCACATGACAAAATAAACGTAGTGAATGAAAGGCAATGCGAGAAGTGAATGAAAAGGAATACGAATAACGAAGGTTATACATGCAGAAGGGATCAGTGGCTGTGTTGGAATAAATGGTGCTCCGCTATCGCTATTCTGCGGTTTAGACAAAGGGCGGACAGTGTGGGACAGTGCGTGTGACTCAAAAACACTGGGGATATTACCTGGACTGCAGCGCGCCGCCACCGCCTCCTCCCACGCCGCGACCTGCAAATACGCGTCACTCACTTGAGAAATGACGCTCGAAATAGTACAGAGAGCCGGAAAAATAATTAAAATCAGACAATAGGTGCTTTAAGCTGCGGAGCAACTTAAAGGACCTTCCCCCAACGGTTGGTGGGTTCTAATTTTTAGACGCGTCGCAGACCTGATCATACGGAGCCCGCCTGCACACGCCACGCCAAGTGTCGCGCCGTGTGATGCTTGCGGCGAGAGACATGTTGCTATAAATGACTTTGTGTTTTCAATATTTAGAATTTTATCTGTATTCTGATCACACTGTCCGTGTTCACATGAGTTTTTCCAACTTAATGTAATATTTCAGCATAAATGATTAACTGTTGAAAAAAGCGAACACAAGTAAAACATGTTATAAACGTTTTTTTTTAACATCTTCACAGTTCAACTCGACGTAATACCATTTTCTTTTTTTTGTTTTGTCAAGTTTTTACAATACATGTTGATTCTAGTCACTGCTGAGTCTGATGGTGTCAACCAACACTGGCTATCCCGTATATGGTGAGTTATGGCATATAATTCCCGCATTTTGCGTGCTCGATAAATCGAAATATGCAAAATACGGCAAAACGGTGGTGGGTCTGACGAAGAAATGGCATAAAATAAGAAAGATGCGCCTGCTAAGTGTTTCCAAGACTGAAATCACAATTTTTATATGCGATAGACACCAAAAGGTGCTCCTGGCCAAATCATCGTTGTACCCTCCAGGGGCCAGCCGGAGCGGTGGGTTGTAGAGCTCTGCAGTAACAAAATTAGAACCCCCTAGCTCCGCTCGGGGAATAATACAACGAAACGGAAAAAATAGCACATATAGGGAAAAAAAGAATCTCACCTGAAAATTAGCAGTCCAAATAATAGAACTAGGGAAAAAATACTACCTGATCTGAAAATTGACTGTGAAATAGTGCAAGGAAACAAAAACAGTACACATAGAGAAAGGTCTATCTGACGTTGAAAATAGAACAGAGGGGCGGGAAAACATTACACATAGGGAAGAAGGACTATCTGATCTGAAGTTCAAAATAGTACATAGACTGAAACAATAGTGCAAATAAGGAGAAAAGACTATCGGACCTAAAAATTGACTTTCAAAATAGTAGAGGGGATGAAAAGATAATGAAAATAGTACAGAGAAACGGAAAAAAAATTGCTCAGATGGAAAAAAAAAAAAAACTGACTTGAAAATTGATGTTCAAAATAGTAAAGGCGGAAAAGTCAAGACAGTCCAGAGACGGAAAAATAGTACACGAAGGGAGAAAAAAAACTAACTGTGCCCCTAAAGGGAAATATAACGTATGGCCCTAAGGGAGAAATAAGGGAAAATGTTATTGGAAAGGAGGGAAATGGCAGGTCAGAATATATAGAGGGAAGGATTAATATATTCATATGTGGCCTTGAGGGAAAGATTAAGGAAAACATGATTGCGATGAAGGACGAGAGAGAGAGAGAGAGAGAGAGAGAGAGAGAGAGAGAGAGAGAGAGAGAGAGAGAGAGAGAGAGAGAGAGAGAGAGAGAGAGAGAGAGAGAGAGAGAGACAGGTTGCCCACATCATAACGTTATTCAAGCATGCAAGACAGTCTTCTTACAGTAAGTCTATTGGGGATTGTCAGAGCGAGATAGATAAATAAACAGTTAATTCCAAACACGAATACTTTACACACAAAAATATCAAAAAGAAATTAACTTTAATATATTAATATATCTTCTTTCAATTCCAATGTTACGTCATATAGAAAAGACTAAAGACAAATATTTCCTCTCATTCCTGCTCACTACTTACATAACACAAGCCCATAAGAAATAAGGAAAGTTGCAAGAAGCCATCAGGAATACGTCTAGCCACCCCGGAGGCTGGCTGGCGACTGAGGCGATTACAGAATAGTCACTGTAGTAGAGATGAAACTAATGACAGAAGCAGGATGACGGGCGTGCACAGACCAGCACAACGGCCCTGGCGACTGAGGCGATTACATAACTGAGTGGAAATGAAACGAGTGACAAAGGCAGGATGACGGGCGTACACAGACAGACACGACGCTCCTTATACAATATACAGGCAGAAAGGTTCCTAAGGTCGTAACGCCCTTTATACCATTGTACCGATTACTAAGTTCACATGATAACCAAGAAATATTTAACTTCACGTCCTTTGTCCTATACTGAAGAGGGAAATGAAGACAACATACCTTGGAAAGAAGGAAAGGGATAATTTGAAAATGGAAAGAAGTAACTTTGAAAGGATACGAAAAAAAAAGACTGAAAAGAAGAGAAAGAAAACATAACTTGGAGAGAGAGAACAGAATAATTTGAAATGTAAAAACACAGATAAAGAAAGTTAATTACGGCTTTCAGGAATTAAGAGAAAATATAATTGGAGGGAAAAGGAAGAACCAAAGGAAGAAATTTGACAGATAACAATAGAGACGGAGAGAAAATTAATTATCATCTGTGGCCTCGAGGGAAAAACAAGGATAATGAAACCACGAAGACGGAGTGAAGAAAATGAAAGGTAAACACACACACACACACACACACACACACACACACACACACACACACAGAATCCTATAACCTCAAGGGAAAAAATAGCGGAAATATAACTAAAAAGAAGGGAAAAAAAGAAGTAGAGAAGAATAGTTCAGCTAGAGGAAGGGCAGGAGGGGACGAATATCTTAAGGGGAAAAATTATATATAAGTTCAACCAAGTTCCAAGATTGGTTCCCAGAGGCGCGGCCATTTTTTTCCCCTTAAACTTTTCCCCTCAGACGAAGAAATTTTGTAGAGGAGAAGGAGAGGGTGGTGCTGGTGGTGGTGGTGGTGGTGGTCGGGGAGGAGGAGGAGGAGAGGTGATGGTGGTGGTAGTGTTAGTGGAGACATTAAAGGGTGTGAAGGGAAGAAGAAGAACAAGAAGAAGAAGAAAAGAAGAAAAGAAAAAAAGAAACAACAACAACAACAATAACAAGAGCAGAACGAAAATGACAACGAGAACGAGAAAGAAAAAAAAAAGGAGGAGGAGGAGGAGGAGGAGGAGGAGGAGGAGGAGGAGGAGGAGGAGGAGGAGGAGGAGGAGGAGTACTTATGTAAAGGAGGCTCAGTAAAAAAAGTGAAGGAAGCGAGGTGGACGTGACGCAAAGAAAAGGATGAAAAATTTGACACAAAATACCAATAAAGAAAAGATGAAGACAGAAAATAGAAAAGGCGATGGTGACGATGATGACGATAAGGAGAGAGAGAGAGAGAGAGAGAGAGAGAGAGAGAGAGAGAGAGAGAGAGAGAGAGAGAGAGAGAGAGAGAGAGAGAGAGAGAGAGAGAGAGAGAGAGAGAGAGAGAGAGAGAGAGAGAGAGAGAGAGAGAGAGAGAGAGTCACTAGCAGACAAAGACACAAAGAAAGAAAGGGAATGAAAGACAAAAAGAGAAAGAAGAGAAAACTGAAGGAACTTGATCAGAGAGAGAGAGAGAGAGAGAGAGAGAGAGAGAGAGAGAGAGAGAGAGAGAGAGAGAGAGAGAGACTAAATGAGTAAAGTTAAGATCTAAAAGTCTCTTCCCGCAGCGCAGATGAAGAGAACACAGGGAACAAAGTGAAGAGGAAAAGAGAACGAGACACAAAACGGCTCTCTCTCACACCCAAGTGCACCAAGACGCGCCGCGCACCCGCACACGCAAGCAAAGGTGGTGGTGGTGGTGGTGGTGGTAGTGGTGTGTGTGTGTGTGTGTGTGTGTGTGTGTGTGTGTGTGTGTGTGTGTGTGTGTGTGTGTGTAGCTGGGTTGGTGAGTCTCTCTCTCTCTCTCTCTCTCTCTCTCTCTCTCTCTCTCTCTCTCTCTCTCTCTCTCTCTCTCATCTTATCATCATAATCATCCTTTATTCTAACTGTAGGGTGTGTGTGTGTGTGTGTGTGTGTGTGTGTGTGTGTGTGTGTGTGTGTGTGTGTGTGTGTGTGTGTGTGTGTGTGTGTGTGTGTGTGTGTGTGTCCCACCGCTTCATCACCAAATAACTGTCATCTAGTCACTACAAGACGCCTAATTACATATGTATAGCGAAAAAAAACTAAACTAACATCCTTCAAGAAGAAAAGAACATAAGAACACAAGGGAAGCTGCAAAGAACCAAAAGAGCTACACGTGGCAGTCCCTGTAATGACCTGAGGAACTGCATCATTTATAAACCACGCAGAATTACACGCTTTAAGAATTACAGCATTACTAAACCACGCAAAATTACACCTTACCATAATAAAAGTAATTCTTCAAAGAGGCAGCTTCACCTCGCTAAAATTCAGGTAATAAATTGTCACAAGAGGTTAGTGAGGGAAGTATCTGAGGGTGGACGGAAGAAGAAAAGACAGACAGACAGAAAGAAGAGGATAGATAGACACACAGATGACGCACAGACCAATAAATATACAGGAAGACATAGACAGACAGATGACAGATTGGTAGACACAGACAAACAGAGACATGAACAGAGAAATGGACGGACAGACAGAGAACTGATGACCGGGAGAGAAAATCGAGGCAGGTTGAAACGAGGAAGAAGAAAAGAAGGAAGGGGGAGAACGAGAAGGACCGTGAATGAGGAAGAGCAGCAGCAGGAGGAGGAGGAGGAAGAGGAGGAGGACCAGCACGCGAGGAGCTCTAATGAGTGAAGTTGTTCCATGTAATTCGCACGCACGACACACCGCACGAGACACGGAAGTTGATGGACGTGTATTCTTCCGCGCCGTGTTGGCAAAGTAGTGCGTTATAATGTTACTCTGACGCGATGCTGACAGACTATTATTATTATTATTATTATTATTATTATTATTATTATTATTATTATTATTATTATTACTAATTGTTCTTGTTGTACGTAGTAGCAGTAGTAGTAGCAATAGCAGTCGTGGAAGTAGTAGTAGTAGTAGTAATAGTAGTAGTAGTAGTAGTAGTAGTAGTAGTAGTAGTAGTAGTGAGAAGTGATTTCCGACTCTTGTTTCCTTCTACTGCATCTTCACTATCTCTCTCTCTCTCTCTCTCTCTCTCTCTCTCTCTCTCTCTCTCTCTCTCTCTCTCTCTCGCGAAACTTTGACACTTGTGAAGTTTTTCTATTCTCTTAATCATTGTTATTTTTGTCGCCTCCCCTTCAGTGTCCCCTTCGCGGCAATGAGGAACAGAAAACAGAGTGAGAGTCTCTCCTTACAAAGACAAAGAAGGGATTCCTGAGACGGTGGCTGGATGGGAATGCTAAAGTTATTTCTGTCTCTCTCTCTCTCTCTCTCTCTCTCTCTCTCTCTCTCTCTCTCTCTCTCTCTCTCTCTCTCTCTCTCTCTTCATGTTATTTTATGCACACTTTTTTTCTTTGATCTAATTACTTTTGTTTACTCTCCTCCTCCTCCTCCTCCTCTTCCTCCTCTTCTTTCTCCTCCTCCTCCTCCTCCTCCTCCACCACACATGAAATACCATAAACACAACACCAGAAAGAGAAAACAGAGATGACGAAGACGAGAAGAAAGAGTGAAATAAGAGAAAGAGGAGAAGAAAGATGGAGAAATGGAATCCTGATAAAAATGAGGTAAAAAAGTAAAAAGGTAAGAGAAGGAACGCGAGTGACTGGGGAAGATACGATCGGAACAAAGATAAGAAACGGAGGGAAAAGGCGAAGGGAGGAAAGAAGGGAATTTGCCAAAAGGAAAGGAGATAAAAGCAGTGACACAATGGTGCGAGGAGGAGGGTGGTGGTGGTGGTGGTGGTGGTGGTGAAGGTGGTAGTGGTGGTGGTGGTGAAGGTGGTTCTTCTGTTGATATTACGTGCTACTACTACTACTACTACTACTACTACTACTACTACTATCATTACCACAAGCACTGTTTCTTCTATTCCTACAACCACTAATATTTTCTACATTGCTACTACCACCACTGTCAACACTACCACCACTACGACCACCACCACCACCACCACCACTACCACTATTACTATGACTATTATAACAACAACAACAACAACAACACACAAAAACAACAAAAAGAGTAACAACTACAACAACAACAACAACTACTACTACTACTATTACTATCACCACCACCACCACCACCACCACATCTACAACTACTGCAACCTAAATGGACATATAATCCCTTAAGCCTTGTCAAGAGAGAGAGAGAGAGAGAGAGAGAGAGAGAGAGAGAGAGAGAGAGAGAGAGAGAGAGAGAGAGAGAGAGAGAGAGAGAGAGAGAGAGAGAGAGAGAGAGAGGAATGCAGGCAGATGGTAGAGATAAAAGTGCATTGCAGACTGCCGGGGAAACTTGCATCAGGAATACCAATGCTGCGTTGTGATTGGCGAGCGTGTGCAGGTGAGGCCAGGTGGAGGAGAGGCCAGGTGGAGGTATGTGTGTGATGGCTGATTCCCCCGGGCAGGTATTCACTAGTCACTATTGTCATTCATTTGCCAATATATACCTATGTGCCTTTCTCTATATTGCTGTTCACTGGCCAACATACCTTTCTCTAAAATGTTGCTTATTCACCAGTGCGTCTGCATCTTTTGTGTATCAGCTGTGTGTTTCCTGATTCACCTGACCAAGTATTCGCTGTTCATTGGTAATACAGTATATCTCTTTCTGTATATTATTATTATTATTATTATTATTATTATTATTATTATTATTATTATTATTATTATTATTATCATTTGTCGTTATTTAGCTATGTTTCCTAATTTCCGATCTTATGAGTTTTTTTTTTTATATATTTCTTTCTTTATATTATTTTTTGTTAATAGCAGCATGTTTCGTGACTGACCTGTGCAGCTGTTCACTACTGGTATTCATTCACCAATGGATACCTTTCTCTATATCAAATTGTTTCGTTATTAGGTACATGTGCAATTATTCACTATTCACAATTAATTTCAGTTATCAAAATATTTAACGTTTGATATTTATTGCACAATTCTACTATTCATATGATTCGCCTCCTCATCTATATATTTCTTATTGTTTAGTTATACATTTATTTTCTTATTCATCAAAAATAAAGAACGAGACTTTTTTCGAATTTCTATTTTAATGAAGCGTACACATTAGTTCACTTATTCATCAAGAGTTGTAGCAGAAGGACAATGAATAATTAGAGTTATTTAGCATCTTCAAATTAATTAAGGCAGCGTGAGGAGGGATTTATGTGCAGCCTTAATTAAAACACCTGGCCAAGTATTAGGTCATTTAACACTGCCACAGGTACAGTCGTGGCCACAGGTAAAATAACACACCAACATAACGCACTCACTCCCACTGCAGCTTTGGCAATCAACCCTACGTCCTGTAATCTGCTGAGCATCTACAGGTCAGTAAGAAGACAGTCACCGAGCAGAGGCGTCAAAGGAGTAAAAGCAGTGGAAAAGGAGTGCAAAAAGATTACTACTGAGAGAGAGAGGAAGAGGAAATGAGTGACAGGATGGCAGGAGAGACACAGGGAAGAGGAAAGGATGAAATAGGAATTGGTTCTCAGATAGAGTGGTAGATGAATGAAACAGACTCGGTAATTCCTATGAAACAAAACTGAAACTTTTTAATTTACAATTCTTAAAGAGACATAGGTTAAGAGGGGACACGATAGAAGTCTTTAAGTGGGTATAGTGGATAAAATAAGTGACGTAAGCAAAATTCTTAGCATCAGTAATCAGGATAGAATAAGAAATAATGAGTTTTAAACTCGAAAAAAAATTAGGTTTAAGAAAGAGATGGAAAGAAATTGGTTTTTAAATAGAGTGGTGGATAAATGTAATAGACTCAGTATTTAAGTTGTTAATGCTGAGTCATTAGGAAGTTTTATAAGAAGAAAGAGCAAATTCATGGATAAAGACGATAGGCGAAAGGACGTAGGTATGTTTCGTACAAGGACTGCCACGTGTAGACCTGACGGCTTCTTACAGCATTACTTATTTTCTTGTGATCTTATGATACTTAGCAGCTCAGAGGAATAAAAAGGAGAAGGTACAATCAACTGGATACGCCAAACAGAGTGGAAGGGAGTGTAAAACGTAACTTATTAAGGGAGATAGGAAGGGGATATGAGTGAGTGATAAAGAGAGCGAGGAAGAGGGAGTGGGAGAAGGAAGAAATGGAGTAGATGAGGGTTCGTATTCCTAACCCATTCCCTTTCCCTCAAATCCTCTCACTCTGCCTATCTCCCTGATCCTCTCCCATCCACTCCCTTCCTCACTCGCCTCCTTTCCTCCCTTCCTTATTCCCCTGAAACCCTCTATAACCCTACCTTTCTCCCTCATCCTCTCTCTCCCATTTTCCCACACTCCCTTCCTCACTACTACTACTACTACTACTACTACTATCATTACCACAAGCACTGTTTCTACTATTCTTACTACCACTAATATTTTCTCCATTGCTACTACCACCACTATCAACACTACCACCACTACAAACACCAGTCCCTTCCTCTCCCTCCCTTCCTCATTCACTTCCTCATATCCTCTAACCTTATCCCCTCCTCCCATCCGCCCTTCCTCACCTCACTCACAAATTGACTCACTCTCCTCTCATCTCCCTCCCTCCCTACTAACTCAATCGACTCAAACAACTTTCCCTCCATGACTCTTTCCTCCTCCAAGCTCAACCGTCGCCTCTCACTGCTCTCTCACCGCGCCCCTCTCACTTCATGTCCCTCTCCCTCTCTCTCACCCCTCTCCCTCTCCCTTCCGAAGCCTGAGGGGCCGGAGTTTGAACGACGGCGGACAAAAAACACGCACGAAAACAATACAAAATGTTTGGAAGTGAATATGCAAAAAATATGAACGCCTAACAGGATTTAGCGTAACGCATCGGAGGCGATCTCACACCGGTCCGCGATTCCTATTTTGTTTTTTTGTATATATATTGGAAGTCGTATCGTATCATGTAAAATTCCCCCCCCCCTCTCTCTTTCTCTCTCTCTCTCTCTCTCTCTCTCTCTCTCTCTCTCTCTCTGTTTTCAATGCGTTTAAAAAATACAGATGAATGAATGTTTAAACGCGGAGGCTCAAGGGAAAAGAGTGGGAATGTAATGTGTGGTATTTGAAGTGAGGCAAAAATATGCAATGTATGGGCGAGACATTTGCCAGGTGTTTTTTGAAGGGAGGAGACGCATGTGGGTGTAGTGTTAAGAGTTTTATTTTACGGCTTTGATCTCTTTCTTCTCTTTTCTTGATTGAAACGTGATGGATTTTATGCTCATGTGTGGGTGTAGCGTTAAGAGTTTTATAATTTCATCCCTTCATTCTCAGCGAGACATCCACACACGAGTATAAAGTCTATCATGTTTTATAAGTTTATCCTTTCCTTTT
>NC_087181.1:1090000-1100000 GCF_035594125.1 Scylla paramamosain | reverse complement strand
GCAACGGCCCCGATATCCAGTAAAGCCAAATGTTTGCTGCCCCCGTCATCAGTCTCACTTGTGACAGCTTTCTCGATGAGGCTTCAGATGGGGAAGGACCCGCGTACGTTGTTTAAATTTTTTAGCGTTCCAGCGATTCACTGTCCATGAGAGAGTAATGGAAAAAATCAGGGTAGGACACGACTGGTGCATGAACTAAACTTTGTGGTGCGAGAGCAAACAAAACCTGATATCACGTTCGTGCCTGGCTCACCCCACGGCCTGCTGCTATTGATTCAGGTCCAAACATCATCGTGTGCTCTTCTCTTTCTTCTATTTCTCTCTTCGTTTTCTTACAGTGGACCTTTAACTCTTGAACTAGTAATGACATTGTGACGTTCATTACTTCATTTGAGTGACCCTAGATGATTCTACTGAGGAGGAGTAAGACTATAGACACTTAGAAGATTTGAAGTATCGATCGCTTCTTTGACTATCAATAGTGGCTCTTTGAATTACACTCTAATCTTACACTGGAGGAACTTAAAGGGAAGAATTAACAGTCAAAGAATTACTAACACCTCACCAGTTTGTTTTCCACTGAATATTGGTTCCATTCCCTAACACACCTTTCTCCTCCTTATCATTAACTTACATCAGACCAGTACATCAAACTTAAAGATGAGAAACAACAATCAAAGTTGATAATACCTCACTAGGTCTTGTTTTCCATTCAATTTTGTTTCCATTCTCGTATGTGTCATTCTCCTCCCCTAACCACAACCACCACCATCATCACTATCACTGCAGTAACAAATAACATCACTATAGACACCATTATTTTTCCACGTCGCCTTGCCATCGGCCACACATATGCCGGGCAGCCAGCCGTGAATGGAGTGCCGCCATGCCTTCCATTCCCAGGACGCACGAGGAGCCCCCTGGAGCCTCGCAGCGAGCATATCACGGCCAGGATGGACTGCACCTAAGACGGCATTCACTGATACACTGTCCAGGCGGAAATTCATAGTGGTGCGTCCTAGCCTGTTGCTCTTCCCCCTGCCTCGATGGATGTTATCAGGAGCAGACTGGGATGAAGGACATGGTATTGGTGGCTGAATGGTGTGTGGTGGTGGTGGTGGGAGGATATTGTGTGGTGGTGAGAGGTGTTGAACGGTGGAATGTAATGTTTGTGTGGTGGAGGTGTGGTGGTGGTGATGGTGGTGGTGAGAGAATGCTACATGGAGAGAGATGGTGATGAAGCGTGCTGGGTATTGGAATGTAATGTTAGATAGTGTGGTGGTGGTGGTGGTGGTGGTGAGGCACAGGGTGGAACGGTGGTGAGAGGCAGTGAATAGTGTGGTGAAGGGGGGATGGTGAGATAAAAAGTGGTGGGTGTAATGTTAGGCGGCGTGGTGGTGAAGTAGTAGTGGTGGTGATGAAGTGATGATATTGCAGAGGGTGGGTACTGAGTGGTGGTGAAGTGGGGATGAGAGGTGTCACATGATGGAAGGTAAGTTAGACGGAGTGGTAGAGAAACTGTGGTGTTGGTGGTGGTGGTGGTGGTGGTGGTGGTAAGGCAGAGAATGGATAGTGCGGTGATGATAATGAGAGAGGGTGTTGAATAGTGGTGTATGAAGACGATCAGTGCGGTAAGGCTGCGATTAAGATAATAGTGGTGATGATAGTGGTGGAATAGTATTAAAGCTTAGAGATGGCTAGAATATGAAGGTAACATGGCATATAGATACACAAATAGATAAATAGATAGACATACAGGTAGGTAGATAGATAGATAGTTTATGGCTCACAATTACTGTACATAAAAACAAATACTAACCATGAAAAAAGGGTAGAAATTTTATGATGCATCTACGTGGTGATAAAAGAAATGGTGTAGGGCGAAAGAGTTAATGCGTTAGTAGGTATAGTGGTGTAGCAGTAGTGGCGATGCGGTACAGACACTCATTAACAGATGCTAATAGTTGCATAGATGAGGGATGGTGGTAGTGTGTTACAGAACGCAGTGGTGGTGGCGGTAATGGTGATGCAGGGAACAGACACTCATTAACAGACGCTAATATTTGCAGCGGAGAACAATGGTGGTAGTGTGCCATGAAGTGCAGCAGTGGCGGTAGTGGTGATGCGTTGCGCTCATTAACAGCGGCAGTGGCGTTGAGCCAGACGGACTGAAACAACCAGCGTGGCTCCTCCGGTAATGAGGCGAGCAGTAAGAACACGAGGAGACGGACAGATTCACTAAGCCCTGTCCTTCCCGCGCCTCGCACTAACAGGCACACAGACGGACAGACGGACGGGGAGAAGAGAAGCTGGAGACGCATGCACCCACACACCCACATACACACCCACACACACGCGCGCATAGTCTAAACTCCGCCACACAAACAAGAACTTCTCTGCTTCTCTGCTTATTGGAATTCCCGCAAAGGAGTTACGCGGAGGAGTGTTGGCGGTGGCGGCGTCGAGTGTGGTCGTTAGCCAAGGAATCAAGGAGCACTCCGCCACACTCCTGATCGGAATCCTATAGCCGCCAAAAGCCGCAGCGACATGGAAGAAGTGGATCATTCTCCTCTCTGAACCCGCAACTTACTCGTATATACACCGGCGAGTCTTCATTGGTGCGTCAGGTCGTTATTCCTGTTCTGGCCGTGAATGCTGCGTGGTCTGATGGAGGCTTGGTTTTGGCTCTTGTAGATTTTTCTGTGATTACTTTTTTTTTCATCTGTATGACTTGCATATACAGTAGCTCCCAAACCTATCTTTAAAAAAATAAAAATAAAAAGTTTACATTCTGACACAACGGACATTATTATTTGACACGTCTGGTGATTACAGCGGCAACAGTTGGTAGCCCTGCACACTGGGGATGGTTGCCGTATATTATGACCTGGAAATACATCGGCATATCAGCATCACGTCAAGCCATGCATACCAACCTTATTGACGCGACACGTGATCAGGCAGCAGGTGACATATTGTTCATTATGACACTGTTCGCACCACACTTTATAGTTTTGGGAGCTACTGTACGTAAGTGTTTTTCCCTTGAACAGTTAATATTGCCTGGCTTTTTGAGAGTACAAGATTATACGTCTAAGGAAAGGCGGAGAAATTACAAGGTAGACAGAGATGTCCAAGAGAAGTGTTAAGAAAATATGGGAATAATTTAGAAAAAGAAATACTTTATTATCTACTAGTTGAAAAGTCACGAAATATATTGCAGTCCTATTATATCATGTAATCTGCAAGGAAATCACGACTATAAATTCATTACTATTTACGTATTTCAACTATTATCTTCATGACTCAATTTTCTTCAGTTTTGTATGCAGTTCCTAAACCAAATTCTTACCCAATGTCTGACCTAAGTTTTTATTAAGTGTCATTTAAAACTCTTACGAAAACAAAACGAAAGTAAGGTCATAGTTTTCTGTGAGTGATAGAAGCTAGGTTTTCATGACAGTCGCTGCCATGAAATCTGGTGCTTTCAACTGATTGCCTCAAACATTCTAGTGCTGCTTCAATACATGTGCAAACTTGACTTTTCTCTCCTACCAAAGCCCTTAATTACTTGCAAGGCACCAGACAATACAGATACCAAAAGAAAAACAAAAACAAAGAAAAAAGTAAAATTACCTCAAGTTTGTATCACACAGACACACGGAGGTCAATCAACGGCAGAGAGCATCGGCCAGTGCCTGTGCTGTCATGCTCGCGTGTCCCTGGCGACTACATTACTACGGCAGGATGCGTGACACTGAATGCATCGTGAATGAAAAGAAACGTTATTCCTTCTTTCTTTATTATTTTTCTTCGTAAACCACTTTCAAAACGCCAAACAGTTTACGTGTACTTACAACCACGGTGAAAAATCCGTTAACGTTCCACACTTTTTTCATCAGCTTCAGTGCTTTCCTTCAATCCTAAGTCCTGTGATCTCCTGACAGCCTCCTCACGTAACCTGACAGCTGGGAGACTAAGGAGCTCAGAGACTTGAGGGAAGCACAAGACGCAAAAGAAGTGAGAGGCAAGCCAAAGAAAAGATGAAGGAAGTGCGTGGGAGATGATTGGACAGAGAGAGAGAGAGAGAGAGAGAGAGAGAGAGAGAGAGAGAGAGAGAGAGAGAGAGAGAGAGAGAGAGAGAGAGAGAGAGAGAGAGAGAGAGAGAGAGAGAGAATGTTGAATAGAGAGGAGGGAAAGACAGAACTGTATGGAGAAGACTAGTGAGGAGCAGCGATCCAATATGAAAATGGAAGAGACTGAAGAAGAAGAAGAAGAGGAAGTGGAAGTGAGAGGAAGCTAAGATTTTTTTTTTTTTTTATGAAGACTGTACATAGACACATTCCTCCAGGCAAGACAATGGTGCGAGTGCCACCACATCTCTTGCCACGCCCTTGAAAAACCTAAACGACTCTCAAACAAACACAAATACAAGTAGACACACACACACATACACACACACACACGTTTTTCCTTACACATGTAAAGTTTAAGGTTATATATCGCAGTTTTAGTTTGTTTTTTTCATTCCTTTTCTAGTTCACCCTTCCTCCTCCCCTTTTCCTCTCTCTCTCTCTCTCTCTCTCTCTCTCTCTCTCTCTCTCTCTCTCTCTCTCTCTCTCTCTCTCTCTCTCTCTCTCTCTCTCGCTCTCTCACCCTTGCTGTCTACTGCAATAGTGGTGTTTCATTTTTTCTTTCCCGCGCGACTTCCCGCCAACAGCTGAACCCTGCTCCCCACACTCACCTGAAAAATGCACGCACTTACTCACACACACACACACACACACACACACACACACACACACACACACACACACACAGAGAGAGAGAGAGAGAGAGAGAGAGAGAGAGAGAGAGAGAGAGAGAGAGAGAGAGAGAGAGAGAGAGAGAGAGAGAGAGAGAGAGAGAGAGAGAGAGAGAGAGAGAGAGAGAGAGAGAGAGAGAGAGAGAGAATTAGACAGGTAGACACATAGACATACATAGATAAACAGATACACACAGACACGCACATGCACACGCACACACACACACACACACACACACACACACACACACACACACACACACACACACATGGACAGGCAGACAGAGAGAATAATATAAAAGAAAGATGGACAGACAGACAGGCACACACACACACACACACACACACACACACACACACACACGAACCCTTGCATATTAATCAATTTTATTTCTTTTTCCTCGTATTTCTTTTAACGATTCACTTCATTGTGGTCTCCCTTCCCCTCTCTTTTTTCCTCTTCCCCTCTTTTTATCCCTTCCTTCTTTTTTTCCCCTTCGTTCGCAGGTTTCCCTTTTCAATGACAACATACGCATCATAAAAAAATGCCGTTTCATTTTGATGTCTGAATATAAAAAAAAAAAGAAAGAAAAAAATGAAGGTGGGAAAAAAGTACAGGTTGGGTTTCTCTAGTTTCCCACTTTAAAGACTTTTTCCCCTATTTTTCTTTACCTGAGAGAGAGAGAGAGAGAGAGAGAGAGAGAGAGAGAGAGAGAGAGAGAGAGAGAGAGAGAGAGAGAGATTAACGTTCAGTCCCAGTTTCCTTTTTCCCTGTCCCCTGTCTTGTGTTTCCTTAATCTGGTTTCTGGCAAGCTCAATTCTTTACAACAATCCCTCGCTGAACAAATCACTCACACGCACACTAACCCGCTTAACTCTTAACACAATACCGTATTTTTTCTTCCTGACCAGCAATTCTTCGGCGCCATTACCCTTTGATTAGTATTTAGACTATTTTACTATTAGGTACACACTAATCCGTTCAACTCAACATAATAGCGAGTTTTTGTCTTCCTCCCCATAATTCTTCGGGACCATTAACCTTTGTCTATTCTATTTTGACTATTTTGACTGTCAGAGCACTTAGGCCAACTGTTCCTAAAATTTTTCAACTCGATACCAAATTTAATGTCACACTGCGCATGTTACCCCTTTCATAAAATGCAACAATGGGTAAATACTGACAATACTGCACAGCGCTGCACGCACGCACGCACCCACACACACACACACACACACACACACACACACACACACACACACACACACACACACACACACCTTTACGTTCACCTCGGCTGATGCTTACAGGATAACTGATTGTGAAACAGAGCAATGGTTCTCAACCTTTTCTAAGTTCATGCACCTCTCCAGCAGCCTTTCAGAAGTTCATGCACCCTCGCGTCCAGAATGAATTAATTACAAAAAAATTACATGAATATTTCACATTTTTCTCTAGTTTTAAGGCTGATAATATATAAATAAAAGTGTTAGGTCTCTATTCTAAACGTAAATAATAGCTATTCAGTCCCAAATCATTGTTATACAGGTGCTAAATATATAATAAAACAAAATGCCACATCACAAAGCGTCTGAGTATAATACATTAATATAAAACAAACATTTGTAATACTTTAATCTGAATTTAAATTAATTCATTAAATGACAATTTTCTTCCTAAGACATCTTTTCCTGCTACACACTCTTGCGTATGTACACTGGCCAGGTCATGTATGCATAAGGTGCATGACACACAATTTCCTTCCTAAATCATCTTTTCTTACTTTGCACTCATATACACTGGCTATGTCATGTACATGTTACATAACACAATGTTTTCTTCATATCCGCAATTCTTCACGTTTTTTTTTTTTATGTCATCCCTCCATTACCCCCGACAAAGTGTGTGTGTGTGTGTGTGTGTGTGTGTGTGTGTGTGTGTGTGTGTGTGTGTGTGTGTGTGTGTGTGTGTGTGTGTTCAAACAGACAAATTACAAACATCACTTCCACGTCCCAAAAGGTGAATTGCAAGACAGGAAAGAAGTAAATGAGCAAATAAAAACAGTTTCTCTCTCTCTCTCTCTCTCTCTCTCTCTCTCTCTCTCTCTCTCTCTCTCTCTCTCTCTCTCTCTCTCTCTCTCTCATTGACTTATTTCTTGAGTTGCTTCACCACGCCTGCCGCTCCATTAACAGCACTGTACCGCCGAGGCTCGTGTATTTCTGAGGCACCGCGCACCACCAGCAGGAGAGTTAAACTGTCACTAAAAACCTGAAAAACATCCATAAAAAACCCGTGTAACTTCAACTAGAGCATTGCCCCCAAACTTTTTTTTCAGCTCGTTACCATTTTAACTTGCCACATTATGCGTGTTGCTCCTTTCATAAAAGTAGCAGTGGACAAATACTGACAATACTGCACAGCGCTATTTAGACTATTAGACCGTTTACACTAGAAGACAATCAGACTATTTAGACTATTTAGACTAATTAGAGTATTGGTCTATTTAAGCTACTAGACTGTTATGCTGTTCAGACTATTTACACTACGTAGAATATTTAGACCATTAGACAATTTAGATTATTCCTGTTTTCCTGCTACATGTAATCTTGAGTCTCTTATGCTGACCCTTATGTGTTATTATATATCAAAGGTTTGGATATTTTCTTTTTATTATTCTTTTCTTCGTTATTCATTCTTTTTTTTAAATTTATTTGTTTATTTTTGTTTTAGAGAGAGAGAGAGAGAGAGAGAGAGAGAGAGAGAGAGAGAGAGAGAGAGAGAGAGAGAGAGAGAGAGAGAGAGAGAGAGAGAGAGAGAGAGAGAGAGAGAGCCTTTTATTTTTTTCTCATTGTTTTTTCTCCTTAAGTTTTCCTCCCTTGTGAAAAATAAATAGATAGAATGAACGAATAAACAGAGAAATAAATACACAAGACTACCTTATTTTTCCTCTCAATATTGCGCATTTCCTTCGTGGTCAACAATTCCTCAACACTCGATTAAACTTTCTCCTCACTTAATTTCACCTTTCAACTCTCCCATATTAAACTTCGCACGATAAAAAATTTACACACATACATTCCAACCATTTGACTTTTACTCCAATACTGCACTTCAAGCCGACATTTCGTTACCTCACTTAACCTTGCAGAACTGTTCCCTTTTACCCTTTTACCGCTCTCATATTAAACTCCACTCCATAAATAAATCACCCACTTACACTCTAGCCATTTAGCTTTTATCACAGTATTGCATTTCAAGTCAACAGTTGCTTAACCTCGCCGAGTTGTTCTTTTTTATTAGCTTCAACTTTTATATTAACTTTTCACGGCGATATGCAACTATTCATAGCACTAAAATCAATGCATGGTATCTTTGTAAGTATCTACAAGTAAGAAGGGGATAGAAAGAAGAGATTTTGCAATTTCTGGGCAGTACATCGTTTGGAAGTGGCTGTAGAACAAGAAAAGATGTCTCAGAGTGGTTAGTAATTAAGGAAGGATGTGCCAAATACCTGTGAAAGGGTTAACCTTATATTTGGCTCTTTGGGGACTGGAACCTCAGCGGCCCTTTTTTTGTTTCCTTTGTCTCTCTGCCAGTGTCACTCTTACAGAAAAGAAAAAAAGTACATGTTACAGGAATCTGTGTAATCAGTGACTTTACGAAATTCCAAGTAATTTCGTGCAAAACTGTTTCAATAATCATATTTCCGATGTTATTTCCTTTACTGAAAAATATTAGGTCACGTTTAGTTTATTTAGCTTACTGTACATTCAGCTTAATCCTTCGACAGCTATTTGGTACATCTTTCCTGAGACATCTTTACTTGTTCTACAGCCACATCTTATCTCTAAACTGGAAAGAAATTGCAAAATCTATTCTTTTTCATCCCTTTCTTTCTTGGAGATGCTTATAGAGATTTCATGCATTACTTCTGGGGCTGTTAATTGTTTCGTATCGCAGTGAAAGAGTTAACTAATTCATCATGCTAGATAAATTTCTAATATATTTTTACAACATAAAACTTGAAGACCTCTCAAAACTTGAATGCTCATTTGAATATTTCTATATTATTTATTTTCAGGGATCAACGGTTGACTGGATAAACAGTAAGAGAAGCAGACCAAACCTAAACTTCACCATTAAAATGTAATATCAGATATACTGTTACTGAAATTTTCGTTCATGAAATTTTAATGGATCTCGAACAATCCCAGACTACCGAGATTTGTTGTAACATGTACAGCAAATAAATCACTGAAACACTCTAACATTTATCTTTCCACGCAGTGTTACCTTTCCCTTCCTCTTGGTCAGTAGTTTTTCGGTCAATTAAACTCACAACTCCATTTCTTTCATCTCCCACCTGAACTCTCTCATATTAACTCCAACACTGCAAACAAATCAGGTATACTCCATCCATTTCACTTTTAATCCGATATTGTCCCTTTCTTTTCCTTGCCTTTTGTAACCTTGCTAAACTATTTCCTTTTATCACTAACCCTGGCTCTCTCTTACTGCACTTCACACCGTCAACAAATAATTCAGACACACACACTCCCAAAACTGTCCTTTCCTTCTGGCCAACAACAGTTTCTTCCTTCAGTTAACCTTTTTAAATTATTTCCTGTAACCTTTACTCTTCATTCCCTTTTATGACAGCTCACTCTAAATAAATCACTCGGCTACACGTGTTCCAATATTTACTTTTCCTTTCTCTGGTCAAAAACACCAGCAATTTCTCCCTTCAACTAACCTTACTAAACTGTTTCCTCGTATCTTCAGTCTTATTTATCTCTTTTTCACTACACTTGCCACTATAAAAAAATCTAATTTACTCACGTTCACCTTTCTCAGCATTGCCTTTTGTTCCTCCGAGCCAACTACAATAATTCCTTGCCTCATTTAAGCTTGTTACACTGTTCCTCCTTATTTTTACCCTCAGCTCTCTCGTACAACACCTTACACTATAAACAAGTCACTCAGACGCACCAATTACAGTGTTGTCTTTTCCTTCCCCCAGCCAACAACAATTTCTTGCTTCAATTAACCTTTGCTAAACTCTTTCCTTTTATCGTCAATCTCACTTCTACACTCCACCTCCGTCTATAAATATATCACTCACCTGCATTAATCCCAATACTGCCTTTTTCCTTACCCTGGCCAACAACAGCAACCTCATTTAACCTTACCATCTT
>NC_087181.1:1082500-1085000 GCF_035594125.1 Scylla paramamosain | reverse complement strand
TAATAATTTAAATGTAAAATGCGTATTTGCATTTGCAAATGCGTAAAGGGACACATCTCCTTGGATACTTAAATTTGATAAAAATAAGTGTTTTTTCGGACATCTCAACTTAAGAATTAGTGGCCTTGAATTTCCTGCGTGTCCTTAAAATGACTGGTCATTTCAATATAAAAGAAATCAATAAATAGATAAATAAACATAACAAATTAAAAATAACACATAAATAAACAAATAAATAGAATACGTAAAAGGACATTCCAATTTAGCATTATATTATTTTCATGACATTTCGTGTTCATTCCCGCGCTTTGCATTTCGAGTATAACAAAATAATTTAAAGAACGTAGTCTATTAGAAATAAAGCAAGATACATAACTTTTCTTCGTCCGGGAAACACTTTCTCTATAAATTGACACTAGAACAATTTCAATTCCGATACTCTAATAAATTCTCTCTTAGGAAAACAAAATTTGGTGTTACTTTCAGATTTCAACGAGGAAAATAGAGAAAACAGTCACAAAAATATGTGAGTCCGTAGTAATTTCCCTCGTAGTAAAACTGGAAGTGTGGAACGAGTCATAACTTCCTCACCCACATCAACATTACTCGACAGAATCACTCTCCTGAAAAGTAAGACGCTTTGAAGTAACCTGAAGTAAACTCACAACGTTGAAAAAAACAAAAAAAACATTTACCCCAAAACTTGAACCAAACACACACTTCCACTCCAGCAAGACGTTTAAAACACACAATTCTCTTAGTACACAAAACTTAACCACACATTTTCACTCGCACAGCAGCGTTACAAGAGTACATTTCTCTGATGACACTAAACTTTCACTCAACTCACATTTCCACCACGAAAGACACGAGAAAAATTAGTATTTCTTTCCCACTGTAATGAGTGACAGTGTGGGGACGCCCTTGTAATGAATGAATAGTGGATACAGGGTGTAGACAGAGTTACATTTACACTTTTCATATTTACATACTGTTAATGAATTATAAGGATACTCCAGCAACACAAATTATTACTTCTACTGCACTTACTGTTTCTATTTCTATCTATTATTTCCTACTTATTCTATTTATTACTTCTGCTCTATCGACTATTTATATTTTTATCTAATTTTATTATTTGTTGTTTAGTCTATCTGTTATTTCTGCCTCATTTACTGTTTCTTTGTCTTATTTTATCATTTACAATTTATTCTATTAGTTGTGCTCCATTTTGGTGTGACAGTACTACCATCACTGTCACCACCAGCAATGTGCTGTTACGTGTATAGTGCACTGCATCTACTTGCCTGTTTGCCCTGCTTTCTTATATCTACATGCTAAGTTTTAAACGCTAAGGAGCTGCCTTGTGCAGGTCGACCAGCCTTAAGGACTCTAAATATTTCTACGTTATAAATACAATTTCTAGTTTGTATTCCGTTATTGTGAATTTCTAATCGGTATCTGTCTATCGCATGCAATGTCCCTTTTTTTTTATGTGAAATGTTCTGGCCAAGGGCAACAAGAACTGGAAAAGACTCCATTTCAAGTACCAGTCAATTAGAGAGATGGTTCTCCCCTTGTTCACCTCTTTTACGCCCTCTAACTACGTTGACTTGTTCTCTTAGCGTAATGAAATTGTCTGCTGCAGGTTCTGTGTGTGATTTCGAGACGTACGCCTGAGTGATTGGGTATTTCAAATCTCTAATCCCATTCACATTCATGTCCACTCACTAAAATTGTCTGCAGTAACTCATATCAAGTGACACTAGGAGTCCTTTCATTTACAATCTCACTACTAGATCATTTTTTTCAGTAATCACTGACGAAGTTTTAGTTATTTTTGTACTAGTCCCTTAAATACTGGTCAGTACTGTCGTTAAATAGCGGTCATTTAATTAAAGTTTCCTTCCTTAGCCACTTTACTGAACGATCATTTTACACATCACTTACGAGTTTGTTATTTTTGTACTACAGCCTCTCAGATCTTTCAATACTTGACAAAACTTTTTTCCATAACCATGAGTTACTTTTTATACAGTTTTGTGCTACTACTACTACTACTACTACTACTACTACTACTACTACTACAGTCTTCTAGTTAGTTTTGCTGCCCTAGAAAAAAAAGTAAATAAAATGAAGCTCCATTTCTTTCTCTTTTGCTCAGTATCTCAATTTTTGTCCTGATTTTTTATGGTTCTGGTGCCTGGAAAAGTTACCCTCTGTTTTCTCTCTCATTCTCTGCATCTCCGCTAACCATTTCATTCCAACCTTTTTTATATAGTTCTGTTCCCTTGAAAACGTAAATTTAACTTCCTTCTCTCTCTTTCTCTCTTTCCCGTCTCTCTCCTAACCATTTTCTCCACTGTTCTGAATGTGAGCAAAGGGAGGTCGCGGCAGTGAGAGAGTTCAATGGTAGAGAGAATGCACCCACGAAAAACTCCTCAAACTTCAAGCAATAAAAATGAAGGTAATATAAGCATGAGTTTCTACGCATATAAAA
>NC_087181.1:1072500-1077500 GCF_035594125.1 Scylla paramamosain | reverse complement strand
AGGTGTCCCGGCCTCGCCTCCCCAGCCTGGCCAGTCCATCCTGCACCCACCAGCCCCTCTACGGCACCCCTTTCCCGTGACTCCCTATCAGTCTTACCCAGACTCTATCCTCTCCTCGCCCTCCAATGTCCCTTCCTCCTTCCAAGGCACTGCTACCCTCCCATGACTTCCTATCTATCTTACCCGTGCTTTTTGTTCTCCTCCTTGCCCTCCTATTCCTTTTCCTCCTTGCTTCCCTCAGACAGGCCAGACCAACCTGCACCACCAGCCCCTTCTTTATTTTAAGACGCTTCTAACCTCCCATGACTCCTTGTCTTACTCATGGTTTTTATTCTCTCCTTTTTCTCCTACACTACTTCATCATTCCTAACCTCTTCCTCCCCAATAGCTATTCCAACACCCTTCGCCCAAAGTCCCAGCCTCTCCCGTTTTCCTTTTTCTCATCCTATCTACCTCCACTTCCTTTTCCTCTCTCTCCACCCAAACATCCCTCCAACCTCCCCTTCCCGGCCGTGATCGTATAGTGGTTAGTACATTGCGTTGTGGCCGCAATAACCCAGGTTCGAATCCTGGTCACGGCAAAGGTCAAATATTTTTAATCAGAGATAAAATTGTTAAATATTTAGGAGAAAATAAAACCACAAAAGAATGGCAACACGGTTTCAGAACCAAACGTTCCTGCTTGACAAACTTACTAGACTTTTTTCTTTATGAAGTATTTAACTCCTACGACGAGACAAAAACAGTTGATATTATCTACCTTGATTTCCAGAAAGTTTTCGACACTGTTCCCCGTAAGAGACTCTTCCGTCTACCCACCCCAGTCCTAGCTACCCCCTACTCCCAGCCCCTCCCACTTCACCCACACCTCCTCTCATCCTCCCGTTCTCCCTCAATCTCCCAGTAGCTATTTCTCCCCTTTACCCACATTTCCCTCCTGTCTCTCCCTCTCAATCCAGCTACCCGCACTCCTAACCCTCTCTCTCCACCCACACCTACATCCCCCCCCACCCACACCCATAGTATAAATGGCATAAGGGTAAAATGAAGCTGGGTATAAACATGTTATTTACCTGTCAGTCACACTTTGAAGGGGGAAAAGTAAACTGAATATAGAAAAATTTAAGTCTCCCTTGACACCGCCATCTGTTATTGAGCGGCCACAAAGCTGGTACAATAATTCAGCCTTTGGGGGGAAAGTGCATTATTACGCCAATTGCAGAATGACAGCCCGACTCTGTGTGCCATTTACGCCCAGATTAATGGACCTCCACCCCCTGATTGCTATTGGTGATAAATATGCTCTTTTTTCGATATAGAAGAGTTATAGTAAGGGACCATTCATATATAGCTATACTACACACACCTCTATCAGGATTACCCCAGTAGTGTCAGAGTACCCGGCAGTGTTAACGTACCCAGCCTTGCCAAGAGTACCCGTCAGAGTTAGAAGTATCCAGCTGTATTACGAGTGAGTACCCAGTTATATAAGTGCCCAAACATAACAGTACCCGCCCATAGCAAGAGTAACAGTACTTACCCGTGACAGGATTACCCACCAGTGTCAGAAGTACCTATTTATGTCAGTACTAACCCATACAAGGACCCAGAAGTACCCACCCATACCAGGAGTCAAGTACCAACGCATACCAGCACCAGCCCATTCCAGTACCCACGGGTGTCAAAAGTGCCCATCAATGCCAGTACCCACCCCTGCCAGTATAACCCCCGTCCCCCCCCACCAGTAGCACGAGTACCCACCATGCTAAGAGTTACAGTCCCTATCAGCGCCAGCAGTACTTACGCCTCGCTCATTTTTATCGCCAGCCGTCAAACGTCAAATTATCGTCATTATTATTCATTGGATTCTCGTAACTGTGCTTGTTCTAATTCTCTCTCTCTCTCTCTCTCTCTCTCTCTCTCTCTCTCTCTCTCTCTCTCTCTCCTCTCTCTCTCTCTCTCTCTCTCTCCCTCCCTTCCCTTCCTTTTTATTTCTATTCAAATTCTCTATCCTCTCTTTCTTCTTCCTCCTCCTTCCTTCCTTCCTTTCTTCCTTCATTCCTGCTCTCTTCCCAACTAATTTCTCTCTCCTTCCCTTCATCCCTCCTTTGATTCACCTTTCCTCCTCCTCTTCCTTAATTAATCCGTCAATCCCTCTCCTCTTCCTCCTCCTCCTCATTTCCCTCCAGTTTCCCTTTTCCTCTCCTCTACTCGTCATTATTATCAGTCTTAAACTCTCGTTCCTCCTTTTCCTCCGACTCTCTCTCTCTCTCTCTCTCTCTCTCTCTCTCTCTCTCTCTCTCTCTCTCTCTCTCTCTCTCTCAATGGACTGGATTCGTATGTCTGACAAATTGCTGCTTTTTACCTAAGTCGTTATATTATTATTATTATTATTATTATTATTATTATTATTATTATTATTATTATTATCATTATTATTTATTATTATCATCGTCATTATTATTACCACCGGCGCCGGCCCGTTAGTGAAGCACCGCCGGAAGTAATAATGCCAGATTTAGTTGTGTTATTGTTGTCTATTTTTATCACAGGAAAAAAGTAAAAAATAATGAATTCCGCTCTGGCAGGGAAATAAAACACACGCTCTCTCTCTCTCTCTCTCCTCTCTCTCTCTCCTCTCTCTCTCTCTCTCTCTCTCTCTCTCTCTCTCTCTCTCTCTCTCTCTCATCACACACACACACACACACACACACACACACACATTTCAGACTTTCCAGTTACTAATGATGATGAAAGCAGGTGGAATGTTAGATAAATAGATAGATAGATAGATAGATAGATAGATGGCAGTAGTAGTAGTAATAGTAGTAGTAGTAGTAGTAGTAGTAGTAGTTGTTGTTGTTGTTGTGGTAGTATTACTAATAGTAGTAGTAGTAGTAGTAGTAGTAGTAGTAGTAGTAGTAACAGCAGAGGTAGAACAGTAATAAAAAAAATTACAAGTCTAATCAAGATAGATTTACATAAACACACACACTAAGACGTAACGATACATACAGACAAAGACACACACAGAAATCGAGAGACAAAAAATAAAACAGAAAAAAAAAAAAAAAAATCAAAGAAAAATAAGCGAAACTAAACACACGCACACACTTAAGACAAAAACACATTACAAGAAACGAATTCCTTGAGGCAACAGAAAACGAAAAAAAAAAAAAAAAAAAGATTAAGAAAACCCGAGGTGTTCACTTCAAAGAAAACGGAGGGTGAGTACCTCAGTGATAAAAAGAAAGTGGGAAGAATAATAGAAGAGAAAAAGATGAGAAACGCTAAGAGGCAAGTGAGGGTGACAAGTGGAGGAGGAGGAGGAGGAGGAGGAGGAGGAGGAGGAGGAGGAGGAGGAGGAGACAAAGAAGAAGAAGAAAAAGAAGAAGGTGGAGGAGGTGGAGCTGGAACGCAAGAGGAAGAGAGAGAGAGAGAGAGAGAGAGAGAGAGAGGAGAGAGAGAGAGGAGAGAGAGGAGAGAGAGAGAGAGAGAGGAGAGAGAGAGAGAGAGAGAGAGAATAGGAAACACAAGCTACCTTACCTCACAAGCGAATGTCGTTAAGAGGGAAACTGGCCGGGTGAGGCGCCGCGGAGGGAGGGCCGCGCTGAAGGGAGAGAAAAAAAAAAAAAGTGGAATGAAAAGATATGAAGCAGAGGGCGTGACTCGAGCTGCTCCTTAAATGAGTGAAGGATAAAACAAGAGGAATGAAAATAGAAGGTGAAATGAGGACGTGACGGTAAAATTGTGAGTGTTTGTATGATTTTGTGTATCTATTGAGGTTTAGACTACATAAATACGTGATGGGAAATTAATTAAATGATAGTGAATGGGAATGATAGTGAAATGATAGTGAAATGAGGAAATGGTAATGAAATGACAATGAAACGAATGAGATAATGAAATGATAATGAAAGGAATGATAAACGAAGAAAAATCATAATGAAAACAAATGATAAAGAAATGATAATGAAAGAAAATGATAATAAATGAAAATGATAAGGAAAAGGAAGTGACAATGAAAGAAAATGATAGTGAAATGAAAATGAAAACAAATGATAATGAAATGACAATGAAAGGAAATGATAATAAATGAAAATGATAAGGAAAGGAAGTGACAATGATAGAAAATGATAATGAAAACAAATGATAATGAAATGAAGAAAGATAAAATGATAATGAAAAGAAATAACGAAAGAAAACTTAAATGAAAAGAAATCATAATGGAAGGAAATTATATAATGAAATGACATTGAAAGTAGATGTTAATGACAGGAAATGATAACGAAAGAAAATGAAGGATAATGAAAAATGATAGAGAAAACGAAAACAGGTGAAGAAAGGGATGGCAAAAACGTACGAAAATTTGTATAATTCTGTGCATCAAGTGAGGTTTTAATTATACATAAACACGTGATGGTTTATAATGTACGAGTATGAGGAGGAGCAGCATCTGAGAGGAATTATATTATATACATCACACAGATTAATGTAGAATAGATAACGTAAAAAGAAGAAAAGAAAAGGCTGTCTATCAAACTGAATGCTGAATATTTGCATTAGTACCTGCATGCATTTAAACATAGAAAATTAATGTACAAGTAAGGGACATTATTGCCTAAATATAAATACGCATACAAGCACACAGATAAACGTATAAATAAGGAAATAAGGGAGTAATTACGTAAATATAATGAGGAATTAATAACACGAGGAAGGACAGGGTGATATAATGAGATTTCCAGGAATATAAATTTGTATGCATAACTAAACGTGAGAAAAAAGTACACCTAAGAAAAAAAAAAAGATAAAACAGACTTTTAAACTCATAAATCATAAAAAAAAATACCATACAAAGAGTAAAGAATGAAAAAGTAAAGGATGAGCAAAATAAAATAAACAAGGATATAATGAATAACTTGATAAAGTAGCTACAAAGAGACTGAATGTGTTAAAAAACCTGATATTTTTCTTATCTTTCACGCACTTCTCATAAT
>NC_087181.1:1040000-1065000 GCF_035594125.1 Scylla paramamosain | reverse complement strand
TTCGGGCATGGAGTTCAAAAAATGGAGAGAGAGAGAGAGAGAGAGAGAGAGAGAGAGAGAGAGAGAGAGAGAGAGAGAGAGAGAGAGAGAGAGAGAGAGAGAGAGAGAGAGAGAGAGAGAGACAAACACTTCTTTGCAAACATTCCTTCCGATTCACCTTATTTGTCTGTCCGCCTCCCTCTCTATCTATCTATCTATCTATCTATCTGTCTGTCTGTCTGTCTGTCTCTGTCCGTCATATCTATCACTCTTGACGTGCGTTGGTCTTTCTTTTCATGTATCGCTTAATATTTTTTTGCATTGTTAAATTCTCGATGAAATGTAATGTAATATAATCTATGTTTCTGTACCCCCCCCTCTCTCTCTCTCTCTCTCTCTCTCCACTATCCACCCACCTAACTAACCACTCCCACACACACACACACACACACACACACACACACACACACACACACACACACACATCCCACCCACTCACAGACACCCTCACACCCACACAACCACTCTTTCACAACTACACGACCTCTGACCTTACCCCATTCCCCCACAACCCCACTCCACCTACCCCGACACACAACCCTTCACTCACCCACCACTCCACCAACCAACCCACACCCACAGACACACACAAACACACCTACCAACCCAAACAACCAAGTAACTGCCTTCATCCACCAATCCACACAACATCCTCCATATCCAACCAACCACACACCAACCCCTTTCGCAACGCCCCGACAAGCTTCCCACACCCATACCCCACTCCCTCACACCCTCCCACTACACCCACACACTCGGGATATTAAGCTAAGTGGGGCTGTACTCCTGGCTATTGATATGTGAGCTCCTCGGGGCAGGAATGGGCCGGCGTTCACATTACTTCTTCTTTATCCCGACACTTGGCGAAGTTAGGCGGCCGGGGTTGCATTGGCCTCAGTCATTGCCAGGGAGGGGGAGAGACAGGCCCGGAGATGGATGCTGGGAGGAAGGAAAGGGGAGAGGAAGGGAAGGGTATGTGGGAGAGGTAAGGTGGAGTAAAGTATTTTGAAAGAGGGAGGAAAGGTGGAGAGAAGGGTATGTGAGGGATGCATGTTGAGGGGAGGGAGGAAGGAAAGCAGGGAGGGTGGAGGAGAATGGTAAGTTGGGAGAGGAACTAGAAGGGAGGATAGCGAGGTGGAGATTGGAAGGGTTAGATAGGGAGAAAGGGAAGGGAGGGATGAGTGAATGAATGAGGTAGGCTGGGAGGGTAGAGATGGATACTGGGAGGGAGGGAGGGAGGAGGGGATGCAGCGAAGGGTGCGTGTGGAGGTTTCCAGAGAAAACGGCCCTAATCGAAAACGGCCCTCACCAAAACGGCCCCACTCAAACCAAAATGGCCTCACGTATTACCAAAACGGCTCTGCTCTGTGACCAAAACGGCCACATCCTATCACCATATTAATTCAATAATTTTGTTTCAAATTCAAATTTAATCTCATTTAACAATAGTAAAAGAAAGAAAAAAATAAAATAAAAGGGGTACAGTATATCAAAACTAACTTGCTTACCCAGTTGTTGTCATGTTTGTTGTTACTTTTATAATAGTGGAGGCAGTGACGACAACAACAAAAGTACAGACTACGACTCCACTTCCCTGATCTATCCATCAAACGCTTGCAAATACAATATGCAGCACTCGCCAATCAGTGGCGCTCTAAGGTGTCAAGACGAAGGGCTAAGAAGATCACAGATGTAGAACAAGGGCACAAGTATACTGATGTTATATCTCGGACCGACCGCCGGTTCCTCACCGATGAATACAAAAATCTCTATTCTCCTTGCTCCTCACTCCCTCCTGACCTATCTCTGCCCTTCGCCGCCAGTGCAGCACGCACGTGACGTATCTAAACAAGCTAATTATCAGTCCCCTTTCACCAAACGCATAATTACATTAAATATATCACAACACTGATAATACAACAACAGATTATATACACTACAATAAATAGGTAAATAGTAGTCAGCGACATACAATACGTGACTAACTCCCGCCGACGTGAGCGTCACATTGCACAAACTGGCAACTCGCTCCTTCTCGGTCCGAAAAAATCTGCCGGGAGAAAATAGCTACATGGCAACTTAATTAGCCCTTCGAATGTTTTTGAAAGCATAGAATAACAGATTCAGTGTTTGAGTTATTGACACAAGGGAAAGTCATCATCTGTGACCGCTCCTTGCTTCGGCTAACAAAACAGCACTGTTTGTTTTAGACTGTTCTACTGAGGTGATGTGAGATGTCTGGAAAATATACAGGCCACGATTACATAGTAAGAGTGTTAGAGTTTCACTAGAATGATGAGAGAGAGAGAGAGAGAGAGAGAGAGAGAGAGAGAGAGAGAGAGAGAGAGAGAGAGAGAGAGAGAGAGAGAGAGAGAGAGAGAGAGAGAGAGAGAGAGAGAGAGAGAGAAAGCCGTATAACTATTGTCAGTGAAAAGACTGAGTGCGTTGGTGAAGAAATAGGGACGAGAGGATGTGCCTCGCCACAAACATGTAATATACCATTAACGGTTTCTTGATATCATGTAAGGTGCTGTCAAATATTTTGTACCGCCACCATGTCTGTGGTGAGGCACATCCTTGCGTCCCTCATCGCTCCTTTCCTCACCAACACCCAGTCTTTGCACTGGCAATAGTTATACGGCTCATTTTTTTTTCTATTTGTTTGTAATAGTACTGCGTTAATAGCAGACTACAGATTCACTATATATAAAAGGGACAAACAAAAATAATAATAATAACAGTACAAGGAGCGGGTTAACTTAAATAGTCAGACAACCAGATGTTACATACACCAAAATCGTTATTATTCTCAGAGAAACGGAATATTCAGAATATCATTCAGATTAATATTGGAGCAATAAACAGTTCACGTATCAGACAGAAAGATGAATGATGTGACTGACGTGGCAGAGCGATGGGCAGGGGAATCCCCACGAAGGCCACACCTAAATCCTCAGTAGAAAATAGTTTTACTATAGCCTGCCAGTCTTGTTCGTCCCTGATTCCACTTTTCATCATCAGTCAATCCACAGAGCTTGTACCGTGAACATGGCTGCGGCCATGTTCAGTCACTGCATTGCCAGTGGCAGAAAACTCCTTCCTTGTCATGGCGTGCAGCGTTAACACGTGCTGTCGCTGGCAGCATACAACATGTGGAACGGAAAGTACGCAGGATTTCCCTCGGGTGTGGTCCATGCTGCAGCTCCAAAGAAAATTTACAACACTCAATTCCAAACACTATCTATGGAGATCACTGCAAACACCCCCACACACATGGGGACTGACAGTCGGCACACAGCCAGCGACTACTCAGCCATACTGTGTGTACACACAAGAGAAAATTCATTTCGAGTCAGTGAAAGTTTTACATGTTGTGGAGCAGAGGACCCACAACACTCAGATGACTCGCTTCTAGACGAACAATCTGTAGAAGTTGTTACTTATGAAGTTGCGGAGATGACTGTACTATCGACACAATATTTTCAACTTATTTTTTTCTTCTTTTACATTAGGAAACTCCAGTAAAGTGTCAGCTTTCTTGGTTGATGTGTATGGTAATAGATTCAATGTAGGAGAATGTTTTAAAAATATTTTAAATTTCTTTTTGTGGGATTTTATTTTTAAAACAATTTTAGCTTATTTCTGAGGCAACACTTCAGTATGCACAAATATGAAATTTGGAAGACAGTGAGGCTGTTTTGGTCACACAGTGAAACCACTTTGATGAGTGGGGCAGTTTTGATCATAAGTAGAGTGCTGATCTATCATATGTACTTTAGCTTATTTTTTAGCTTATTTTTTATGAAAATAACTAAATAGAATTGTCAGTTTTCTTGCTTATTTTGAAGTATTTAATTTCTGTAGTTTATTTCAAAAGTAACACTTCAGTATGCACAGAGTATGATACTGGTCACACAGTGGAGTAGTGTTGGTCACACAGTGGAGTAGTGTTGGTCACACAGTGGGGTAGGTTTTGGTCACAGTGGGCCGCTTACTCCGTTTTGGTCACAGTGGTTTTGATTACTTGGTTTTGGTCACAGTGGGCCGCTTACAAACCGTTTTGGTTTGAGTAAGGCCGTTTTGGTGAGGACCGTTTTTCTCCTGCTACCCATGTGGAGACGGGAGGGAGGGGGAAGAGAAAGGTGTATGGGGGAAGAGTGGGAAGGAGGGTTACAAAAATTGGGAAGGGGGAAGGAAAGGAAAGGGGAAACGGGAAGGAAGGAATGAATGAACAGATTGAATGAATGAATGAATGAAGACTGGAAGGAAAGAAAGAATAAAAGAATAAGTGAATCAATGAATGAAGGAAGAAAGGAAGAAAAGTAAGAATGGAAGGAAGGAAGAAGAGATAGAATGAAAAAAAAACTAAAAGAGAGAGAGAGAGAGAGAGAGAGAGAGAGAGAGAGAGAGAGAGAGAGAGAGAGAGAGAGAGAGAGAGAGAGAGAGAGAGAGAGAGAGAGAGAGAGAGAGAGAGAGAGAGATATTCCAATTTATGCTTTCCAAACTTATCCACTTTTCTATTAGTCCTCCTCCTCCCTTTTATACTAACTTTTTTCTATTTTTTTTTCCAAACCTTCCTCTTGTTTCATCTTATTTCCTCAATTTCTACTGTTTTCCTTTCCTTCTTCTCTTAATCCTTTTCTTCTCTTCCTTCCTTATTTTATTTCTTTTATAAGTCTTTCTCTTTTGCATTATTTTCGCTTCTCTCTCTCTCTCTCTCTCTCTCTCTCTCTCTCTCTCTCTCTCTCTCTCTCTCTCTCTCTCTCTCTCGTATATTATCTTTCTCTCCTCTCTTTGTTTTTTTTCTTTATCTTCTTCCCTATCTCTCTTTTTTTTTTCTCTGCTCTACCTCTTTGATTACTTCCTTGTTTATCTTCCATGCCCTCTTCTGTTTTTTTTGTCCCTTCTCTATTTCCCTTCATAACTTTTCTATTATTTTATTTCATTGCTTATTCTCCATTTCTTTTTTTCTGTTTGCTATTCTATTTTAACAATTTTTCCCTTTCCTCTTTTCTTTGTTTCAATTTTTCGCTTTCCTCTTCCAGTGTGTTGACATTTCGTTCTTTCCTTCCCCCTCTTCTTCTGTCCACTTGTCTCCTCTCTCTTTCATCCTCTTTACTCTTTTCTTGGTCTATTTGCTCTCTCTCTCTCTCTCTCTCTCTCTCTCTCTCTCTCTCTCTCTCTCTCTCTCTCTCTCTCTCTCTCTCTCTCCACGTTCAAATACTTCTTTCTCCCTTTTCTTTTTTTCATTTTATTCCTTTTCTTCTTTACCGAATTCTTAGGTTTCTCTTTTTTTTTCTTATTTTCTTCTCCTTCACTGCTTCTTTCGTCTTTGATTTCATTCATGTTTCTTCTCTTCCTCTCCTTTTCCTTTCTCAGTCTTTATCTCATCTTTCCATTCTTCTCCTTTTTCACCTTTATCTCTTTGCTTCAAATCCTTCTTTCACTTTCTATCTTCACACCATACATATATTCACTCTCTCTCTCTCTTTCCTCCATTTCTTCCTTTTTTTACTGTTTTTTTTTTCCATTTCTCTCCTGTTTTTCATATCTTTCTCTCATTCCTCATATTTTTTTCCTTTCCATTTTTTTCTCACCTTTTCACTATCTTTTCATTCTTTTTTTCATATCTTACTTTCTTCTTCCTCAAATCCTTACCGAACTCTCTCTCTCTCTCTCTCTCTCTCTCTCTCTCTCTCTCTCTCTCTCTCTCTCTCTCTCTCTCTCTCTCTCTCTCTCTCTCTCTCCTTCCTCCATCACTTTCAACCTTTTCACCCTTCAATTCATAAGACAGTACCTCCTCCTCCTCCTCCTCCTCCTCCTCCTCCTCCTCCTCCTCCTCCTCCTTCTCCTTCCTTCCTTCCTCCTGTCTTCCCCCATTAATCTCGTCCACACACGGGATGAGATTGCAGCCCTCTGACTAATGGGTTTCCCTCAGTTATGTGCTCCTGTGGGTTTCCTGCTTCCCCTCACACTCCCCCATCCTTCCTTTGTCCCCTCTCCCGTCTTCCGTCCTTCCCTGTATTATTTTTTATTTTTTATTTTTATTTTTATACATATTTTTTTATTGTATGCGTCTTTTGGTTTGCTTTCTAGTTCTTTGCTTTTGTTTTCCCTGTTTCCTTTTATATCTTCCTTCTGGGTTTCCTATTTTTTGTTATTTTTATTTATTTATTTATTTTTCTTTTTGCTTTACTTCTGTCTTTGTGTGATTTTCTTTTGTTTAGTCCGTCTCTCCTCTTCCTTCTATTTTTTTTTATATTTTTCGATTTTTATTTCCTAATTAAGCTTTTCCGTGATTTTTGTCCTTTTTATCTCGTCTTTTCTGCTTCTCTCTTACTTTCCTACTTTTCCCTTTTTTTATTTTTCTCGATATTTATTTCCTATTTCTCCTATTTCTATGATTTTTTTGATGTTCTTATTTAGTATTTTTCTTCTTTTCACTCTATTCGCTGTGCACTTTCTGCTTCTCATTATCTCATTGGTATTTTTGGCTTATTTCTATTTCTCATTTCTTCCTCTACTTCCTCTACTTCCTCTACTTCTTACTTATCTAAGTTCTCTCTTCTCTTTCTTCTATCTTTTCTACGTTTTTCGATCTTTATTTCCTATTTCTCCTATTTCTTTCGTGATTTTTGGCTTTATCTCGTCTTTTTTTCTTCTCTTTATTCACAGTTTTCTTTTCCTTTCTTTTATTTTTTATTGTTTCTTTTTCTACGTTTCTATGATTTTTGGCTTACCTATCTCATCCTTTTCTTTTTCCCTTTATTCTCTGTTGTCTTTCTGCTTATTTGTTTGTTTTTTTTTCAAAATTTTCCATCTGTATTTCCTATTTTTTCCCCAATCTTTGTGATTTTTGTCTTACTTATGTATTCCTTTCCTTGTCTCAGTTCCCTTTCTGCTCTTCCATATTTATTTATTTATTTTTTTAAATCTTCACTCATTTCCCATTTCTTTTTCAACCTTTCTTTGGTCTTTAGCTTACGAGAGGTAACTGAAAACTACTGAGCCAAACCTTTATTCTTTATCATCTACTTTGAGCTATCCCCCGTATTTATCACTCTATATCTCCTCGTATCCCCATCGCACTTCTTCCTCCTTCCAACTCCTTTCTCTTTGTCCTCCCAAGCTCCTCAGACATCAAAGGATTACAAAGGAACAACAAGGGACAAAGAACAGCTGACCCACTGGCCTATGGAAGGCTTTGATAAACTGAATTACATCTTAAGTGAGAGACCTGCTAACCTTATGCTTACCTCGCTAACTTGAAACAAACAAGCCACTAGAGTTTGTGTGCTGCTGTTTAAGGTTTTTTTTTTTTTTTTTTTTTTTATCACCAGATTCTCTAGATTCGATATAGTAATGATTTTCTCTGGTATCAGGCACGTTTTCCTTAACCTAATCAGTGCTAGAAATTTTTCCTTTAATCCCTACGTATTTTTCAGACATCTTTGTACGTACTAGAGAATATTAATTAGTTTTGTAGCATAGAAAATAGGAAATGAACCTCTTATTCTTTCTATTCTCCATATGTCCAAACAAATTATCCTTCCATACTGTTCTCATTGTTACTTAAAGATGACCATTATTGTTAAAAGGCTAATCTCAAACTACCCTTCATCACTTGTATGACTGCATCCTCCTACCTCTCGCTCTTGGCCTTCCTCTGGGTCTGCGTTTCCCTTTGCCTCTGATGCCTCTCCGTGTCCATTCCCACCTTTCCTTCGCCAGCCTTCCATCATCTATCCTCTCAACACGCAGCAACCATCTCAGCTGCAAAGTAACATTTTTTTTTTCTGACTACTAGAATGACTCCGATATTTTTTCTGATTTTGCGTTTTCTAATTATGTATCTTACCTTTTTCTTCTTCTATATCGGGTCTTCTTATTCTACATCTTATTCTATATTGGAATGACTACGGTATCTTTTCTGATTTTGTGTTTTCTAATTATATATCTCACCTTTTTCTTTTTCTATATCCCATCTTCTTATTCTACATCGGTATTTTTTTCTGATTTTGTGTTTTCTAATTATATATCACACTTTTTCTTCTTCTATATCTTGTCTTCTTATTCTACATCTCATTCTAGACTGAAATGACTCTGCTATCTTTTCTGACTGTGTGATTTATTGTTCTATATGTCGTCTTGTACTTTCGCACCTTGCTGTTCACTGTCGATGTTTCTAGTCCATCCATGCATTGTCTTAAATTTCATCTCGTCTTTACTAGTAGTCTATGTTGGTGCTTCATCCATACACTGTGCTAACGTTCATTTCATCCTAACTGTCCGTGTTTGTAATCCACACATGCACTGTCTTAACTGCACCCTAATGCTGCACTAACGCTAACTTAAAGGACTGCTAGAAAATATATTACTATGCATTATTTCCAGTCGGAGTTATTTGTTTTAGTAATTACAGGTGTTCTCTCTTACCACTTCTCCTCTCCTTGTTAATGGGTAAGAAATTACGTGGATTTACTTAGCAAATGTAATTATGTTCTAAAGTTATTTTTGTTTGCATTTTCCGTGCTTCGCTTGTATCTTTTTTTTTTTTACTCGAGTAACAATTAATCAAACGGGAGGGAGGATGTGAAGGAAAAATGTGTTGATGGTGTGTGTGTGTGTGTGTGTGTGTGTGTGTGTGTGTGTGTGTGTGTGTGTGTGTGTGTGTGTGTGTGTGTGTGTGTGTGTGTGTGTGTGTGATAAATGATCATAGAAAATAAGTGTATGTATATTGTTTTCCTGTGTGTGTGTGTGTGTGTGTGTGTGTGTGTGTGTGTGTGTGTGTGTGTGTGTGTGTGTGTGTGTGTGTGTGTGTGTGTGTGTGTGTGTGTGTGTGTATGTATGTGTGTGTGTGTGTGTGTGTGTCCGCTGTCTGCCTCTCTCTCTCTCTCTCTCTCTCTCTCTCTCTCTCTCTCTCTCTCTCTCTCTCTCTCTCTCTGACTGTCAATCTCACTCACTAGCCACTCCTTCATTGTTTCCCTTTATTACCGACGAAGAACAACAAGAGGAATTGCAGCCGTGGTTAATTTCCCTTCCTTTCCTCTTCGTTAGGCTTAAGCTGCACCTTCCCCCTTCGTGTACCGGTGAGAAATTACACCCGGACCTACTTCGCTGCTTCTCTCCTCGCCACACACAAGATTACGCGAGACGTGGATGGATTGCCACGCGCCAGTACTTGTGAGGGATACGTAAGGCGGCTGTAGGTACGGGTCTCACGAAGCTCCCCTCAGTGAAGTGAAGGAGTGTTTAAGAGTGGGTTAGTGTAGGAAGGTGCGAGTAAGTGAGGATTATGTAAGGCTACTGTTGGTGCGTGTCTTTGCAAGTTCGCCTCAGTTAAGAGATACAGTGTTAGGTGAAGGATGCGCTGGAGTGGGTTTGGGTTAGTGTATTTTGTAGTACGTAAGTGGTAAAAAGTTAGGTTCGTTTTTTTTTTTTTTTTAATTTTGTTTATCTTTTTTTGGTTTTTGGTCCATTTTCTTTATTTGTTTGCTTTACGTTTTCTTTGTTCGTGTGTCTATCTACTTTACGTTTTCTTCGTCTGTCTGTCTGTCTATTTATTTTATTTTGTCAGTATATCTATTTTGGTTTTCTGTCTGTCTGCCTCTCTTTCTTAAATTAATTTTGTCTGCCTGTCTATTTGTTTTAGACTCTCTCTCTCTCTCTCTCTCTCTCTCTCTCTCTCTCTCTCTCTCTCTCTCTCTCTCTCTCTCTCTCTCTCTCTCTCTCTCTCTCTCACGTTCCATTTGCTTTCTCAGATGGCAATGTACTCCTTTAGATATTATCTCTCTCTCTCTCTCTCTCTCTCTCTCTCTCTCTCTCTCTCTCTCTCTCTCTCTCTCTCTCTCTCTCTCTCTCTCTACGTTTCATTTACCTCCACAGATGGCGATGTACCTCTTTGCTTCTTACCATTAGTCTCTCTCTCTCTCTCTCTCTCTCTCTCTCTCTCTCTCTCTCTCTCTCTCTCTCTCTCTCTCTCTCTCTCTCTCTCTCTCTCTCTTTTATACCCATTCCCGAAACCTCTTAACAATATTACCAAGCTTATTAAGAAAAAAAAAAAAAACAGCATAACGTAACGCAAGTAGGTCACGAACATAAATACAACATTAACACGAGGAGCGCGGAAAGAAAGAAGACACAAGCAGGAGGCAATGAACGGCGCACTAAGTCGTGGACCAAAGGCAGGCAGGCAGGCAGGGAGGCAGGAGTTCGCTGGCTAAAAACTCCCTATGTGTAACGCGCCACTAAGTCCCGACTGCATAACCTACCTCGACTTGACTCAACTACACTCGCCCACACGCTCGCTCGCTCGCTCGCTCGCTTGCTACACTCCAGGACTTTTCCGCCAACGCACGAGGAATGGCGGAGATAACACTGCCACCTCTAAACTAAACTAAGATTCACGAGTCCTGCCGCCTAGCTGGGTTCTGCAGGATTATGGGCTGGGTGCAAGACTGTGTGTGTGTGTGTGTGTGTGTGTGTGTGTGTGTGTGTGTGTGTGTGTGTGTGTGTGTGTGTGTGTGTGTGTGTGTGTGTGTGTGTGTGTGTGACTGAGGGAGGGATGAGGGGGATGGAGACATTGAGAGAGAGAGAGAGAGAGAGAGAGAGAGAGAGAGAGAGAGAGAGAGAGAGAGAGAGAGAGAGAGAGAGAGAGAGAGAGAGAGAGAGAGAGAGAGAGAGAGAGAGAGAGAGATACTGATAGACAGACAGGCACAGACAGACAGGTACATACAGATATACAGACAGACGAAAGGACAGGTAGACAGACAGAAAGACAGACATATTTGCAGGTAGACACACAAACAGACAGACAAACGATATGCAAAGAGCCAGGGAAAAGATAATGGCTAAAAAGTACAATAAAAAAATCAAGGGAAGAAAAAGGATGAATAACTAAAACATAAAAAAAAAATAGAGAAAACACAAATATAAGGATAAAAAAAAAACAGTATGAGAAAAAAAAAAGGAAAATGCTGCAGGAAAGAAGAGAGGGAAAGTAATAAATTAAGAGAGGAGTTGTGAGAAAAATACACGAATGAATAAGTAATAAAAGAACACTGGAAAATAAAAGGAAACTAAAATGGAATAAGAACGCATACCTGAGAGGAAAATTTTGAAGAAGATAAAGGCAAGAGAAAAATGTAATAGGAGTGAAGAGAACGCCAGAAAATGGATAATAAAAAAGAACAAATAGGAATACGAACCAATAACTAAAACAGTGAGCTAGAAAAAAACGAAAATAGGAGAAAACAAGAGAATATAACTGGATGAATACAATACACCAAGGGAAGGTTAAAGAAAGATAAGGAAAAGTGGAAGTAAAAGAGAGAAGAAAAAATAATAGAGAGCGTGATAGACTAAAAGAGAAAACGTTGAAAAAAAAGAAAAAGTCATTGGAATAAAGAAAAGCACTTAGAGACTAAACGGGAAAATATTAGAAAAAAGGAAAAGATGGAAAAATATATACCGATGTGAAAGGGAAATAAAGAAAATAACTTAGAGAACGTAATGGAGACTGAAGAAGAAAAGGGAAGAAAAATAGACAAAAAAAAAAAAAAAATTGAGACAAAGCACATACAAGAAAGATAAGGAATGGAAGAATAGAAAAAAGAAAAAAAGAACCTAAAGAACGTGATAAAGAGACTAAAGAAGAAAAAAAGTTAAAAGAAAAAGGCGAAAAATAAAGATAAAAAAAGAGACAAAGCACATACACAGATCTGGAAACGAAAAGAAAGAGACGAACGGACGAAAAAAAAAAAATAAATAAAAAGGAGAGAAAGAGAACTTAGAAGGAACTGATGTAAGGCAGAGAGACAGACTTGACAAGAATACAAGTAGTAAGAATGGAGGTTTGTGGGAAGGTTGGTGGAGAAGACCAGACAGGAATACTTGAACGTGGAAGGAAGGAACAAGGAGGAGGAGGAGGAGGAGGAGGAGAGGCAAGAAGGAGGAGGAGCAGGAGACACAAGGACAACACATGGGAGAATTAGAGCAAGACGCGCACAGGACAAGACAAGAATACAATAACCTGAAGAAGAGAGAGAGACACTGGAAGATTAAAAACGACGCAGGGAGTGATGTGAACGAAGAGAGTGACAAGACGAGGACACAGAGAACACTACAAAACACTGTCTCGGGTGAAGACTGAGGGAAGGACACATAAGCGACTGATACGAGAAGAGAAACTAAAAAAGCAACACAAGAAATGAGAGAGGATGGCAGGAAAGGATCAAATATTATACAGAGAATAATATGTAGTAAGATTGTGACAAGACGGCGAGGGCGCACGCTGGAGGGAGACACACGAGGATTGGTGGGACGAGAGGAAAAGACTGGGAAACACGAGATGGAATTGTAAGACGCTGGGAAAGGCAGGAGGAGGATTAAGCAGAATACAAGAACAGAGGATGAGGACACAATGGGATTAAAAAAAAAAGACAAGGCTGTGGTAAAGAATTCAAACAGGAGAGAAAAAATACAAGAACACTAATGTAATGTAAGACGCAAATGAAAACAGAGAGGATTGGAAAGTATGAGGACAGGAAAACAGAGAAGACTAAAGAGTAATAACATGTACACGAAAAAAAAAAAAATAAATAAATCAACAAGACTTAAAAAAATAGCTAGGAGTTTGCATGCAACACTAAAGGCCGGAAGAAAATAACAAAAACTGCGCTGGTCAGAGGCCAGTGGACACAGAAAACGTGGAATTTGGGAGCAAGAAAAGGGTAAAGAGGACGTGGTGAGAAAACGCATCCACACACTGGTTATAAGTCTCCTGTTGCATTTGGTAAAGCTTTCCGTCAATTACTTTCGATAGTCACAGAATTTAAGAGCACGTGAACTTGAGAAAATAAGAAGATAGGAGAAGCTGCAACAACCCATCAAACCTACACGTGGCAGTCCCTGTATGAAAGAGACATATCTGCTTCCACCAATCATCATTCATAAATTTCTCCAATCTTCTTTTAAAGTTCTCTAATGACTGCACTAATAACCTGGCTCCCTTCCTTCCTATAACCCGAATTTCAAGAGGGAGGTTTCAGGACACTTCCCCAACTCTGAATGATCCTTTGGCCCTTTTTCTTTAGGGACTGGCATCTCAGGGGGCCTTTTTTATAATTCCTTTTGCCCTTCGTTCAGCACTCCTTTAACAAAAATCATCTACCACTCTATTTGAGAACGGATTCCTTCCCATTCAATTTTTAAATATAACTTTATCAATCTTGAACCAGTTACTTTCAGAGAGACAATTGATTATTTTACGATAGATGACAACACGATACTTCTGAACTGGATCTCATATTCGTGAAAGCGAGCGACAGACAGACTAACTAAAATACAAAGCCCAAGCATGTAAAGATTAGGATGGAATACAAAACACTGGAAGCAAAAGAAGCAAATAAAATGCAGGGACTCTAAACGGAACTGCGTGACGAACGACAAGACAGGAAGAGGATTAGATAGAATAGAAAGAGAACATATCAAAGGAAATGTAAAACAGATCAAAAGGAGAGGCAAAAGATCAGAAGCCGTAAGAAACGCACACACGAGCGGAAAACCTGAGAGTAAAGTACTGAAAGAGTAAATGGATGAAGGCAAACAAAAAGATAAAAGACTAGACAAGAAAGGAAAGGCAAGAAACGAAAGAGATAAAAAAAATACGAGGAAGTTGATAGAATTTAAGTGAACCGTGAGAATTTGAACACGAAAGTAACGGAAGATATTAAGGTTATATTATAGTCACTACGTGAATAATTTAATAAGGTCATGAATAAATATATGTTGAGTAGAGCGAAAGTGAGAGAGTTGTCAAGGAAGTCTGTACAAGGAAAGCTAATACGAGTATATGTAAGTTTATATTAGGAAAAAAAAAAAATAATAATAATCTTAATTCTGAACAAAGGGAGACAATTTTGAGTATGGATGAGGTTTAAAAGTTGCAAAAATTACGGAAAAAAATAACAGAAAATAAGGACTTGCCATTTCCATTTAAAAAGTTGAGCAAGATGTCATTAGCTCACGTGTGTGTGTGTGTGTGTGTGTGTGTGTGTGTGTGTGTGTGTGTGTGTGTGTGTGTGTGACGGGACAATCTGGTGCTTAGGGACTTTTGCAATGGAAGAGAAGGAAGAGCAGGTGGAGGAAGAGGCAGCCAGGGAAAGAATGTTTGCACTACGAACTTTCTTTTACTCTCTCTCTCTCTCTCTCTCTCTCTCTCTCTCTCTCTCTCTCTCTCTCTCTCTCTCTCTCTCTCGTTGTTTGCTCTGTCTATTTGTTTGTCATTATTGATGTTGGCCTACTCGTTTTTGTTTGTCAACCTGTCTGTATTTCTGTATGACTGTCTATCTTTCTGTCTGTTTGTCTATCTGTTTGCTTAATTGCCTACATGTCTGCCTGTTTGTCTGTTGTATGTTAAATTGTTTGTTTTGTCTGTCTGTCTGTTTATCTGTTTGCAAGTATGTATGTTTGTCTGTCTTTCTATCTATCTGTAAGTTTCTCTGTCTGTCTGTCTGTCTGCCTGTCTACCTGTCTGTTCCATTTTCTCTCTCTCTCTCTCTCTCTCTCTCTCTCTCTCTCTCTCTCTCTCTCTCTCTCTCTCTCTCTCTCTCTCTCTCTCTCTCTCTCTCTCTCTCTCTCTCTCTGTGTGTGTGTGTGTGTGTGTGTGTGTGTGTGTGTGTGTGTGTGTGTGTGTGTGTGTGTGTGTGTGTGTGTGTGTGTGTGTGTGTGCCTGCTTACGTACAGCAATTATCAGCATTTTTCTTTCCTAAGTCATTATTTGAGCATTAGTACACTCCTTGCTGCATTTAATCTCTCTCTCTCTCTCTCTCTCTCTCTCTCTCTCTCTCTCTCTCTCTCTCTCTCTCTCTCAAGCCAGCACTCAACAACTTCCGTATGCAGAGGGTAAGGTGACATTTTTTTTTCCTTTACATTATCTGAAGTTGGGACAGGTAATGAGGTTTCTTTCTCTTCTCTACCTTTATTTCCTCTTTTCCTCTTTCCTTCTCATATCCTTTTCTTTCTTTTCATCTTTTTCCCCCTACATTTCATCTTGTTTCGTATTTAATTTTCTAGTTTTCTTCCTTTTCTTCTCCCCATCTTTATTTTTCTTTTCTCTTTCCCTCCTCTTCCGTTCTTCCCTCTTTCCTTTCTTCCATCCCATCTTTTTTTTTCTCTCCTCCTTTGCTTCTCCCATAACCGATTCGCTTTTCCATTCTTCCTTTTCGTTTCCTTTTCTCATTTGCTGCTTCTCTTCCCTCCTTACCTCCTTATTTTCCTTCCCTCTCTTTTAGTTTCCTTCCCTCCCATCTCCTTTTCTTTAACAGCATCTCTTATTTCGTATTTTTCTTTTTCTTTTCTTTTTCTCTACGTTCTTAACTATTTCTCTTTCTTCTTTATCTTTTTTCTTCCTTTTTTCCTCTCATCTCCCTTCTTTTCTTTCTACTTTCCTTCTTTTGTGTTTAATTCACTTTATCTTTTCTCCTTCCTTTCCTCCCTCTTTGCTTCCTCTTCTATTTCCTCTTCTTTTTCGGTTTTAGTCCTTTATTTTTCTTTCTTTTCTTTCCTCTGTATTTATCTCTCTCTTCCTTTCTTCCTCTCTTCCTTTTGTTCCCTTTTTATCTACCTCCTTCCTTACCTCCTATATCTTTCTCTCCTTATCTTCCTTAATCCAATTTTTCCTTCTTATCTTCTTCCTTACCTTTTTTTTTCTTTCTCTACCTTTTCTCCTTGTTAAAATGTCATATATATTTTTCTCCATTTGTTTCCTCCATGCTTTCTCTCCTCATTTCCATTCATTTCCTCATTTTCGTCTCTCCTTCTTTCTCTTCCCTTTCTATAGATTCCTCCTGTTTCTTTCCATCTCTCCTTTTCTTCCTTCTTATCTTCTTTCCTCTTGTTTTATTTACATATTCGCTTTTTTCTTTGTTAACTCCTTTCATCCTCTCCTTACTTTTGCGTCTCTCCTTTTCTCCCTCCTTAATTTTTCCTTCATCTTTCTTTACTACGTATTTCAGTTTTTCCTCCTTCCTTCCTGCTCTTCTCTTAACCCGTCCCCCCCCTCTCTCTCTCTCTCTCTCTCTCTCTCTCTCTCTCTCTCTCTCTCTCTCTCTCTCTCTCTCTCTTCCTCTTTATCTTCTCTTCATCCCATTTCATGTTGCTTCATTCTTTTCTTATTACCCATTTTCCCTCCTCTTTCCTCCAAATTACTCTCTCTCTTACTCTCTTGACCTGCTCCTTCCCTCCCTTCATTTCCCTCATTTTCCTTCTCTCCTCTCTTCTCGACTTATTTTTTCTCTCCCTTCTTTTCTTCCTTCCTTCTTTCCTCTCGATCTGTTTTCTCTCTCCCTATCCTTTACATTTTTCCTTCTCTTTTCATTCCATCTTTCTTTTATGTTTTCATTTCCTTCATTTTCGTTCTCTCCTCTCGGCCTGTTCCTTTCCTCCTTCCCTTTTCTTCGTTTACCTTTCTTCCTTCTCTCCATCATCTACCTTTACTTTTTCATTCCTTCCCTCCCTCATTCTCTCCTCTCGAACTGTTCTTTCTCTTCTTCCTTTCCTTCCTTCCCACTCTCTTTCTTTCCTCCAACCTATTCCTTCCCTCTCTCCTCACTTCCTTTATCTTCCCACTCTCCTTCTCTCCTCCAGCCACACTCCGTTTTCTGATTTACGGAAATGATATGCATGGAATCCCGTTTTCTTCTTCTTTTTTATAGATGCGTCGCTGGCGTTTATAATTTTTTTAAGGGGGGACTTCGTTGTTTAGGGTTTTTCCTTATTCTCTTTTTTAAGCTCATATATTTTAGTAGAGGACCGTGAAGAGCTCCAGGAAGGGAAGAGTGACGATAATTAAGGTGCCTGTGTGTGTGTGTGTGTGTGTGTGTGTGTGTGTGTGTGTGTGTGTGTGTGTGTGTGTGTGTGTGTTTAAAATAATTACTAGACCATCTCTCTCTCTCTCTCTCTCTCTCTCTCTCTCTCTCTCTCTCTCTCTCTCTCTCTCTCTCTCTCTCTATCTATCTATCTATCTATCTATCTATCTATCTATCTATCTATCTATCTATCTATCCATCTATCTATCTATCTATCTATCTATCTATCTATCTATCTATCTATCTATCTATCTATCTATCTATCTATCTATCTATCTATCTATCTATCTATCTAGAAGAAGAAGAAGAAGAAGAAGAAGAAGAAGAAGAAGAAGAAGAAGAAGAAGAAGAAGAAGAAGAAGAAGAAGAAGAAGAAGAAGAAGAAGAAGAAGAAGAAGAAGAAGAAGAAGAAGAAGAAGAAGAAGAAGAAGAAGAAGAAGAAGAAGAAGAAGAAGAAGAAGAAGAAGAAGAAGAAAGCAAATACTGAACCACATAACTCTATGCATGAAAAGACGAGTGGAAGGAAGAATAAGAGAAGCAAAATTATCAAAGAAGAAAATCAGTAGAAAATGTGACCCAACTAGGCAGTTTGCAAGAAAGTATATTATCTAGTCTAAAATTAGCATAGTAAAAGCGAAGGTCCCTCCCCAACCACCGGTTTGGCAGGAGAGGGAGAAAAACACACTATCATGAAAAACCTATAAGGAAAATAGTGAGGCATAATTAGAACAAGTCTGTTTTCACCAAGAGAGCAAATCCCCGAGCCACCTGTCAGCGTTCCCAGAGATATCATGTGTCAGAAGTTTGCACAGGCGTTTGAGAGGAACTTTGTCAAACGCCTTTGGGTAAAAATACATACATGACATCCGCTGATCTCCTTTTATCATGTGTCACAAATATATTTTGAAAGAAATCGAGTAAGTTAATCAGCCACGATCGTTTGGACAGAAAAAAAACATGTTGTGAGTTATCTTTAGAATTTCACTAATTTGTCGCTCACGATTCATTTCCATTTCCTTTTCTGATCATTTCCGTTTCCTATCCACCCAATCCATTTCCGCGCAAGTGGCATTAAAATAATTGCTCAGTTGTAGTAACTCTGCTTAAGAATTACAATACACATGAACTTTTCGGACAATTGTTTACCCATTGCTAGACATTAGTTAAAGATCAGTAGTGGTTTGTTAATATGGTGTCTGACTTGAAATGTTTTAGGAATGTTTCGTCAGGTTAAGGGTTTTGCTTATATTAATATTTCTTTATCAGGTGCAAAAATTTTACTGTGTTCTCTGCGCATCGTCTAATAAACTCACGATCTTTCCAGTCCATAGTTGGTGAACTGAGAAAACATTCCTTGTCAACAAGGAATGCATGTGCACTATCGCGTTTTCCTCATTGATGAAATTGTCCTTTTCTCTGAACTTATATAATAATATATTTATTATCTGCAAAGCTGTAATATTAATTACTATTTTCCTTTCCTTCTGTTATAATGTTTATGTATGTTTTCGTGCTGCGATGTAGAAATATCTTCCTTTTGCGACTGATTTTGTGTACGTGTGATGTGTCAGCTTGAGTGTGGGCTGATATGTATTTACTAGATGCACTTTTCCTTAAAGACAGGCAATCATGTATGCTCTTACTCACCAATTAAAAACAACTTCGACGAGGATGGGATTCGAACCCACGCAGGGAGACCCTATTGGATTAGCAGTCCAACGCCTTAACCACTCGGCCACCTCGCCATGGAGGAAAAATCTACAAAAATATATATATTTAGAAAAGAAGACCAAACAGCACCAGACCTTGATTTCTTTAGTAAGTTGTTTGGTTAACTATTGTACACTGTTAGTGAGAGAGACAGGATATTACAGGAGAAGGCTGCTCTCCACCCACTCGTCCCTCCAGCAGAAGCTGCCCGGAAACAAAAAAGTGACACCATGTAGTAGACAAAAATCACATGGAATTTGAGAGGATAATGAGGAGGAGGAGGAGGAGGAGGAGGAGGAGGAGGAGGAGGAGGAGGAGGAGGAGGAGGAATATACAAATGAAGTTCAAACAGCAATAGATCCTGAGGTCCTTACTAGGCTGATTGGGTAACTTTTCTAAGCTACTAGCGAGAGAGACAGGATAGTAGAGAAGAAGGCTCCTCCCCACCCACCCATCCCTTAATCAGGCCGGAAAAAAAAAATGGTACCATGCTGTATAGAAGAACCACGTGGAATTTGAGAGGATAGTAAGAAAGAGCTGAGATCTACGTCTACTATTGTTTGTGGGGGAGGATGTGAGGGCATGACAATTGTACTATGTGGTGTGGAGGCACAGTATGGTTGTCGAGGGGTGGCGCTTTCTAGGGAGGCAGGAAGAAAATGAGGACAAGAAAAGAAGAAAACGAGGAAAAGGATGTCAAAGAAATGGAAGACGAAAAGGAGAATGCCAAAAAAGGAAGAGAAAGAGAAAGAAAAGAACAGAACAGACTAAAACAACGACTGCAGCAAGAAAGAAGAGGAAAAAGAAAAATCATTATGAAAAAGGAGGTGGAAGAGGAGGAAGAGAAGCTTGATAGAAGAGTGGAAATGACTAAGAATTACGTAAGAGATTGATGAAACAGATGAAATAGCCAAGAAAAGAAGGAATGTAGGCCAAATGAGTAACCACAGTGATAGAATGAGAAGGATGGAGACAGGAAGAGAGGGAAGGAAGGAAGGAGGGAGGGAGGGAGGGAGAGACGGAGCGAGGAAGGGATGGGAGAAAGGAAGGAAGGGAGGAAGAGAGGAAGAGATGAAACACTGGCAAGATGAAAGATGGAGACAGCAATGATGGAGCGAGAGCCAATGATGATGATGGAGAGAGAGAGAGAGAGAGAGAGAGAGAGAGAGAGAGAGAGAGAGAGAGAGAGAGAGAGAGAGAGAGAGAGAGAGAGAGAGAGAGAGAAAGGGAAGAAGTAAAAGCAAATGTGGAGAGAAAAACTGAGGAGAGATAAGAGAAAGAAGATGAGAAGGAGGTGGAAATGAAAGAAAAAAATAATGGTAAAAAGAAAGAAGGAAAAATGAGAGAGAGAGAGAGAGAGAGAGAGAGAGAGAGAGAGAGAGAGAGAGAGAGAGAGAGAGAGAGAGAGAGAGAGAGAGAGAGAGAGAGAGAGAGAGAGAGAGAGAGAGAGAGAGAATGCAAGATAAATACGAATAAAAAGCAAAATAAATATAGAAAAGTGCAAAAAAAAAAAAAAAAAAAAAACAGGCAGGCCGCACCACCACCACCACCACCACCACCACCAAAACACCAGGTAGTGAAACCGTCGCATCAAACACCGTAGACTTTCTCACGAGACGCCGCCACCTCGCAACTCCCGCCGCGCCACAGCCAGGCAGTTCATTTGGGCTGACGGACATTCCTTATCTTTTCCTCTCCTTTTATCTGCGCTCACCGATCCCCAGAAGCCGCGTCGTGCCTCCTGTGGTCAGCGTTACGGCTCACACGCGGCAGTTGGCGGTGGTCAGTGGCCGGGGAAGAGCGCGCATGGTAGGGGCGTGATAAGAGCCAATGACTCCACCGCACGCACACCACGACGCACCAAGGAGGTCTTAAAGGCAGGGAGAGGGAATGTGGCCGCCGCATGGTGATACTCAAACGCATATGTGGGAAATGCAATGGTCGGTCCACCCACCCACACACACACACACACACACACACACACACACACACAGTAGTAAGTGAAGTAACAGGAGAGAATGTAATGTCTGGGGATTAATTGAGATGAGAGAGAGAGAGAGAGAGAGAGAGAGAGAGAGAGAGAGAGAGAGAGAGAGAGAGAGAGAGAGAGAGAGAGAGAGAGAGAGAGAGAGAGAGAGAGAGAGAGAGAGAGAGAGAGAGAGAGAGATGCAATAAAACAGAAAGATAGACGGACGAAACACACAGCTAGGAAGATAAGGGAGAAGAGAAAAAAATCGCCATTTTTTTTCCTTCTCAAATCAAAAAGAAATAAATACTTCGGTAAAATAAAGTGAAAAATAAAGAATAAAAGGAGAATTCGTAAAACAGAGAGGCAAAATATAGGATACTCTTGGATTAGTCAGGGAATGTTACGAGGAGGAGGAGGAGGAGAAGGAGGAAGAGGAGGAGGAGGAGGAGGAGGAGGAGGAGGAGCAAGAGGAGGAGGAGGAGGAGGAGGAGGAGGAGGAGGAGGAGGAGGAGGAGGAGGAGGAGGAGGAGGAGGAGGAGGAGGAGGAGGAGGAAAGGGAGGAGAAAGGCGAAGAAGAAGAAGAACTAGAAGAAGAAAAGAGGAAAAAAGAATAGAAAAAGAAGAAAAGAGGAAGAGAAGGAAAAAGTATGGAGAAGTGGAAGATTGAGAGATGGAGGAGAAAAAAAGAAAAAAAAAGGAGAAAAAGTGGAAGAAGGAGAGCAAAAGGAGGAGAAAAAAGAAAGAAAAGCCGAAGGAAGCGGAATAGGAAGAGAATAAGGAGAAAGTGAAGGAGGAAGAGGAGGAGGAGGAGGAGGAGGAGGAGGAGGAGGAGGAGGAGGAGGAGGAGGAGGAGGAGGAGGAGGAGGAGAAAAGAAAAGAAGAAAATGCAAAAGAGAAATTCACCAGTTATTTAATCCCTTCCTTCTTTTCCCCATCTTTTTTTTTTCAAACTTCACCGGAAACATGTGGCATTTTATTATTTATTCGTCTATTTATGTATGCATCAGGTCCTATATTTATTCACCGTCGTGCTATCCATTATTTAGTAAAGAATGAAGGAGAATGAATAAATACACAGAAAGTCGCAAGGTCTGAAAGAGTGTGACAGGAGGAGGAGGAGGAGGAGGAGGAGGAGGAGGAGGAGGAGGAGGAGGAGGAGGAGGAGGAGGAGGAGGAGGAGGAGGAGGAGGAGGAGGAGGAGGAGGCGGTGGTAAGGCAGCAGTGATGAAGTAGGAAGAGAAATATGAGTCAGTGGAAAGAGAGAGAGAGAGAGAGAGAGAGAGAGAGAGAGAGAGAGAGAGAGAGAGAGAGAGAGAGAGAGAGAGAGAGAGAGAGAGAGAGAGAGAGAGAGAGAGAGAGAGAGAGAGAGAGAGAGAGATTGGGACCCTGGGAGATGATTAAAAGTGTGGTGATCATTTCTCTCTCTCTCTCTCTCTCTCTCTCTCTCTCTCTCTCTCTCTCTCTCTCTCTCTCTCTCTCTCTCTCTCTCTCTCTCTCTCTCTACCCTCCCTACCTCCCGCACTCCTCTTCCTCGTATTAGGTTCAGATTTTAGTGAAGTCTCCCTCGAAGTCAAACAGTAAAAGAACCGAAGAAAACGTATCCCTCTTCCCTTTTATCAACACGTGAGGGCAGAGGTGAAATACGTGTGAGCCAATCCTGTGCCTTTTCAACTGCACCTGAGTGTCCCCTGCAACGCCGACCCCAGGCTTTTTGTATCTCTTGGTTTCTCCTTTTTTTTTTTTTCCCTGCCTCGTGTTGGTGTGCTGGTGCGGGAATGATTCTCAAGGCCAAGGGGTGATGTGAGAGAGTGGGATGTAGGATGTTTGCTGGAGAGAGAGAGAGAGAGAGAGAGAGAGAGAGAGAGAGAGAGAGAGAGAGAGAGAGAGAGAGAGAGAGAGAGAGAGAGAGAGAGAGAGAGAGAGAGAGAGAGAGAGAGAGAGAGAGAGAGAGAGAGAGAGAGAGCGTGGGAGGATAGGAGTAAAGAAGAGGGATACTGGGAGATGCTGGGATGCTGAAAGAGAGAGAGAGAGAGAGAGAGAGAGAGAGAGAGAGAGAGAGAGAGAGAGAGAGAGAGAGAGAGAGAGAGAGAGAGAGAGAGAGAGAGAGAGAGAGAGAGAGAATGTATATAATAATGATACAACACACACACACACACACACACACACACACACACACACACACACACACACACACACACACACACACACACTGGCTTTTACTTCCACTCCACATCTCCACTGCAATCTCTATCACTATCTCCACTACTAAATTACCAGCACTGTTATCACACATCCTCCTTTTCCTCCTCCTCCTCCTCCTCCTCCTTCACTACCACGATTACCTCCTCTACTCCTTCTATTAGTTTCATCTTACATTTTTTTCAGACGTAATATACACCACCGTCACCACACAACCATTGCAATATAACACCATTCTCACCATCTCTGCTATATCTCTCTTTTTCCCTCGTTTTCTTTTTCCTTTCATGAATATTTACGTGAATTTGTACATGCTTCCATTTCCATAATTTATCATTCTGCTTCTATTCATATCACGTACTTTTTATCCACCTAACTTCAATATGCTGATGAGGTACTGAGGTGGTATGGACGGATCAGGGGAGTGGAGAAGAGTCATATACTCAGAACTGGAATTGGAGGATAATTGGAACGAAACCAGTGGGGGTCTTTAATCAACCTCTTCGCCTTCCATCACTCTTCAGTAAAGCTCGTACAAATTTCTACTTGTCTATAAACCAAACTCTTCCTTTTCATGATAGTTTATTACTCTGCCTCTTCTTGAACCTCCTCTTCACTACTACCACTACCACCACCACCACCATCACTACAATAATATCTATGAGGTGGTATTTCAGACACGACCTTCCCTCGCCCTATACTTGGCTCCTACAACCCAGCCAGAGGAACACGTGTAAAGGAGGCGCCAGGCAGGACACGGTCTATATATCCCATCAGGCCTTGACCTTTTACATCTATTTTACCCGGGGGAGAGAAATTGCAGCGCCGTACTCCAAACACTTCCTGATTCTGAACATTTTTCTCCTCTCGATTCTCCTTCTTTTCACTGCGTTGGTTGGGTCGGTTCCTTTCTCTCCCTCTCGCTCTTTCCCTCTCTGCACTCTCTCACTCCCCAATCCTCGCTGTATTTTCTCCAATTAACTGACCCTTGTATTTTTCCGCGCACACACACAAACACACACAACCAGCCTATTATTATTTGTCTACGTGAATTCCCGGCTTAAATTTCCCTAGTTCCCTTCCTCCCTCCGCTGCGCTGCCCAAGTTTTGCCGCGTCACACTCACGCCTCGTATTTTTCCCCCGCCTCCCGTGCTTATTTCCGATTAATTTCCCGCGCAACAAAGGGCTCTGATATTTGCTATTTATACGTATCCTGCTGATAAAAATACTCCCCCGCGCTGCCCGGCCTGGTCTGGGATTAACATTCAATTGATATCAACGCGATTACTGTTTGTATTTGTAGTATTTGCAGCTCCGGGAATGGTGTGCTCTCGATGCCTGTCTGATTAGCAAAAACTCTTCACTTTACATGCTTGTCTGTATCTCTCTGTCTGTCTGTATCTGTCTGTCTGTCTGTCTGTCTGTCTGTCTGTCTGTCTGTCTGTCTGTCTGTCTGTCTGTCTCTAACATTCAGTCTCATATTTCTATAACAGATTACGTGAAAAAAAGGTATTCCAATAATACATTCCAACAAGCGATCATTCCTGTACAGAATATACAAAAATACAACTCGAATTATTCTTTTACAAATACAACAACTTACAAGAAAATATTCCCTCTTCTAAATTCCTCAAACACTGATCGGTAAACATAAATAAATAAACAAATAAATATATTAATAAATAAATAAATAAAATACCTAACATGATTCCTCCTCTTATTTCGTCACCAGCTAATCAAGTATGTGTTCTCTGGCCAGGTGCGTCAGGAGAGCAGAGACAGGTGAGGTGAGAGGCGAGGGAAGGTGAGGTTTGAAAAGGGAGGCTCGGAGGCTAGCCAGGTGAAAATAGCGACCTAATTAGTGCTTACTTGTAGCCGTGTCACCTGCCTGTGTGGCGCGGCAATGGAGGGGGGAAAGGCGCTCTCTCTCTCTCTCTCTCTCTCTCTCTCTCTCTCTCTCTCTCTCTCTCTCTCTCTCTCTCAATCTGTCTACCTCTTTGCTTTTCGTTCTATATAATTTCGTTCCCATCTGCTATTTTTGTTTCTATCCCCCTATTTTTTTTCTTTCAATCCTCGTTTTTCCGTTTCAATATTCTTTTTTTTTAATATCCAATTATCTTTTTTCTATCTTATTTTTCATCCCATAATTTTTTCTTGTCATTCTCTTTTCCTTCCCATTTTCTGTTTTCCCCTATCCGATTCTAATTTCGTTCC
>NC_087181.1:995000-1030000 GCF_035594125.1 Scylla paramamosain | reverse complement strand
CCCACGCCCCCTACAGACAGATTCTAAATAAGATGAATGAATAAACAGATGGATAGCAAATGCATATTAATGTTAACAAGATACAATTCAATATTAACAAAGATATGGTATTTACCTTAGAAACGCACATAACAGATACACAATAAAGAAAGAAGCTCTAGTAGAGTCAGAAGGGCGAGAAATACTTGAGAGACCTGGTTAATTAGATTTCCGTCAGAGAAAACAATACATAGATGTCACATATAAATCAAACCGTGTATTAGAATGAATCTTTAGCAACGTTAAAGGTAGAGGTTCCGTAATATCATTCAAGTTAAGGATGTCATTGGTGAAATCACATCTACATATGTTTTGGAGTTTCAGTCTCCTTATTACAGAAAGGATACAGGTGTGTTAGAGTCAGTACAGAGGAGAAAGACTGAAAAGAAAAACGGGATGAAAACTATTACTTAGGAATGAAGATAGAAACTTTTTAACTTACATTCCTTAGAGAAGCGTAGACTAAGAGGCGATCTGATAGAGGTCTTAAGTGATGCAAGTGATGATATAAACCAAAGCTCAGTAATCAGGATGGGAAAAGAAATAATCGGTTCAATCTTGATAAAGTTGACAAAAAAAAAAGAAAAAAATTTATATATATATATATATATATATATATATATATATATATATATATATATATATATATATATATATATATATATATATATATATATATATATGCAGAAAATGGTTCCCAAAAGAATGGTAAATGAGTGGAATAGACTCAATAATCAAGTTGCGACTATTGAATCAATAAGAAGCGCGAAAAGGTTAGAGGAATTAATGGATGGGATGATTGGTGGATGTACAACGTAGGCAAGTTTTACTCAAGGGCTTCCCCACGTGAAGGCCTGCTGGTTTCTTGCAGCTTCCCTTATTTTCTAATCTCGTTATATTCCTAAAGATATTGAAAAAAAAGAAAAAAAAGAGGAAAAGGAAAGAGCTGGGTAAGGAGGTACAAGACGACTGACTACGGTATGGAAAAAAAAAAGACAAAACATACCATAGAGAACAACAGCCTGTGAAACTGAAAAAAAAAAAAGAGAAAAAAATTGAAGGACAAGAAACTGATCAAGATATGAAAATGACACAAAGCAAGATAAACATGGAAGTAAACAACGCAAAAAAGAATAGAATAAATAATAGGAAAGACTGGCCAAGAACTGGAAGAAAAAAATTGAGGTAAAAATAACAAGAAACAAGCTAAAGTATAAAAGCAGACAGGATTGAAGTGAGTGTAAAATCCCGTTAACTGTTACTCCCTGAAAAGTTAACACTAGAGGCGTTCCGAAAGGTATACAACCGCTTTAGTTTCCGAGTCCCAGGCGCTTCCTTACTTTATACCCTGATCTTATCTTCTGGTGGCTCTATTTCTGTTCTCTCCTGATCTTTACATAGTTTTCTCAATCGTTTACAGGCTTTTCTCTCACCTTGTCTTTACCTGCTTTTAAAACTTTTCACCTTAACAGTTATATATTAGGTAGCTTATTGTTTGTTCCACTGTCAGTTTTCTTCTGATTGTAATCTTTAGTTTCAGTTCTACGTACACTTTTCACTTAACCTATCACTCAGTCTTTCAATCTATTCTTCGCTTTTTTAACCTATTCATGCTTTAATCTAGTACCTGAATCACTGCTCAAAACTCTCTTTTACTTTCTGCTAATGCTAAATCTTGCTTCTCTTCACTCGTATTCTCTAATGGGTCTATTTCTGTTCTCTCCTGATCTTTACATAGTTTTCTCAATCCTATGTACGCTTTTCTCTTATCTTAACATGCCTGAAAATTTTCACTATTTTCTTTCTGTAACACGGCTTTCTAGTCCCCCTCGTTCTATTTCCTCTCCTCCACACACGCGTCTATTCATACCTAAACCACACCCCTACCTCCTCTTTCCATTTAATTACATGTCTGCTTCACCATTCCTACTAAGTTACTATTCCTTTACTCTATTTCAGTGTATGGGATATCCTGCCAAAACATACTTGTACTTCAATATCTTAAACTTGACTCTACTGTCTCAACTTACTTTTATTTCTTAGCCAAATCACCGCCAAACAAGCTCCACTATATTATATACATCCTTTCTGTAACACCACAACACGAAACACAGAAATCATACGCCATATTCCCTCTCCCTCACACACAAACACGTCTATTCCTACCTGAACCACAGCCCTTCACTCCCCAGTCAAAAACAGTATAAATAACAGTAAGGGGGAGGAAGAAAAAAAATTATCCTCGCCTGGCACTCCCGCCCCGGCACTGGTAGGCCTCGTTGCTCACCCAATATCCATCCCAGGTGGTGCTTCGGGGGCAGACAGACGACTGCGAACGACCCTAGGCGGCAGTGTACGACCATAGAGGGTGAGGCGGCAAGGGGGCGAGGATGGGAGTGAGAGCAGGCGCTGTAAGGTTTAATGGATGGTCGGGCATGCATCAAAAGTGGCCATGGAGGGATGCACTTTATGTCTGGCGGTGCAAGGGAGCGGGGCTGGGAGGGAGGGACGAGTAGAGGTGAGAAGAAGTGGAGGGGAGAGGCGAGGTGAGACGGAGGCACTTCGAGGTGAGAGGGAGGCGATACGAGGCGAGGCGAGACAAGACGAAGCAAAGTAAGGCGAGGCGAGGCGAGGCGAGGCGAGACCAGTACTAGAAGCGGGAATAGTTGAATCGAGGCGAGGTGAGATGAGGCGAGAAGAGGCGGAAAAAAAGAGAGGCGAGGCGCGACAAAGAGAGGCTAAGGACAGGAATGTAGGCGTGGATGTGGGAGGAAAGGCGAGGGTTGAGGAAGGATGATGGAGAGGAGAAGGGAAAGGAGAAGGTGAGTGAGGAGGTGGATGTACGAGTATATAATGGGAGAGAAAATGAAGGAGGCAGGATTAAATGGAGTGTGGGAGTTAGAAAAAGATGGAGAGGGAGAAGAGAGGAAGAATACAAGGGAAAAAAAAAACAGAATATAAGGAAAAAAGAAGACAACTATATAGGTGAATGGAAAGGGAGAAGAAAGGAAGAATACAAGGAAAAAAAAAACAGAATATAAGGGGAAAAGAAGACAACTATAGAGGTGAATGAAGAGAACATAGAGATGAAGGAAGGAAACATAATGAAACTAGAATGATGACCAGAGAGCATAAGGGTGAGAGAAGAGCGAGTGTAAGGGTGATAAGACAATACAGATGAAAAAAGAGAGAAAGGAGAAACTATGATAATGAAAGACTAGAAGAATGACAAAAGAGAAGGGTGAAGGAAGGGAGCATAAGGGTAAAAGAAGGGAATATTGGTGTAAAAAAAAAGACTATAGATGAATTAAGAGAGTATAAGGATAGAAAAGAAAATATATTAGAACACTAGAAGGGTCGAAAAGCAGATAGTAAAGAAAAGAAAGGATATGAGGATGAAAACAAAACATGTGAAAAAAAAATTAAGGGTGAAAGAAGAGAATATAGGGTGTAGGATCTAAAAATAACAGCTGCTACATACACACAAAATTGACCACCAGTGTGTGTGTGTGTGTGTGTGTGTGTGTGTGTGTGTGTGTGTTGCCTCCCCTCCAGTATCAGGTGTCTGGTCCTCTAGTACATTACTATATTAGGTAAACCAAACCCTTTCTCTCCCTTCCTCCTCCTCTTCCCCCTCCTCCTCTATTCCATTCTCACCTTCCCTCACTGTCTCTCCATATCACCACCCTTCTCTCTCTCTCTCTCTCTCTCTCTCTCTCTCTCTCTCTCTCTCTCTCTCTCTCTCTCTCTCTCTCTCTCTCTGACCAAACCCTTAGCTATTTTCCAATTATCTCTCCTTTTCTCTTTCTCTCTCCCTTTTCCTTTATTCACTTTTCCTCAAGACCTCTTCCTTTCTACTCATCCCTCCAAACTCTCTCTCTGTCTCTCTCTCTCTCTCTCTCTCTCTCTCTCTCTCTCTCTCTCTCTCTCTGACGAGGCGTGACATAATTAAATATTTCAAGATGCTCGACATTTTTTGGGATGAAAAGTGATGGCAGGTTCTTATTACTCTCCTGACTGACTGATTTACATGTGTGTGTGTGTGTGTGTGTGTGTGTGTGTGTGTGTGGTGGTGTGTGTTTTCTTCTTTCTTTTTGTTTTGGTATATATTTTTAAAACATTGCCCACATTTACAAACCCCTCCCCTCTCTCTCTCTCTCTCTCTCTCTCTCTCTCTCTCTCTCTCTCTCTCTCTCTCTCTCATTCTCTTAACTTTCCTCTTTCCCTCTTTCCACCCACCCATCTCCTCTTCCCTCCCCTTTTTTCTCTTTATTCCCTGCTTCCCTCCCCTTCTTCTCACATTTCCTCATCTTTCTTCCCTACGTTTCCTCCCCCATTTGTAACACTCCCCTTCACCCATTATTTTTCCTTTCTTTATCATCTTTTGCTTTCTATTCCTTCCTTCCTTAACATCTGTCCCTTTCCTCTCATTTTTCTTATCTCTCCTTTCTCGTATAATTTTTTTTTATTTAAACACTACATACTTAGGGGAATAAAATAATGAAATAACAACTATATCAGAATAAGGAGCAATGTTTTTATTCAGCTTTTCTCTACCTCCCTTCAACATTTCCATCCATCTATCTTTTATCTTCCCTCCCCTTCCCTTCCTTTCCTACTAGCGTCTCCTAACACCATATCTGACACTTCAACCTTCATTTTTTGTCCTCTTTCCATTCCTTTCCTATCCTGGTCGCCTTTCTTTCCTATCATAACACCATCTCTCACACTCCATCCTTCCATTTTCTCATCTCCCTTCTTTCTTCCCTTCCTTTCCTATTCACCTTTCTTTCCTGTCATTTCGTAACACCATCTCACACTATATCGTTATTTTTTTCCGTCATCCCTTTCCCTTCTCTTCCTTTTTAGTCACCTCTCCACAACGACTATTTTCAAAGGCCATAGAGATGATAAGCAGTGTTCTCAAGAGTGTTTTTCCTATTAATAAGGTAGAAATCCTGTTAATCTGTCACCAGAACCGTATACAACACTCTTGAAAACCTGTGCAACTTCAATTAGAGGCTTTTGGCAGTAGTGAGGCGTAGATGGTCCAGAATACTGTCCCATATCTCATAGCTGACCAATTTTCCTTTTTTTTCTCGTCTCCTTTCTCTTTCCTATCGTCTGTAGTCCCATCTCTCACATCTAACCATTCTTCACCCACCCGTCACCACACTGCACTCTCACCATCCCCACTAACCCCATCATCCATCACCCTTCCCTGCGCCCCTCACTACCCCTCACTACCTCACTGCACTAACACCTGCAACCCAATTAAGGCAGGTGTCCGGGAGAGCGGCGCCACGGTTCCGCGCAGACAAGGTGGGAGGAGGACAGATAGACCCACACACCCACAAACGTTGATCCCTAAGTGTTATAGGCTAGGGATGAGGGAAGGGGAGGGGAGGAAGAGAGGGAGGGAAGGAGAGAGAGAGAAAGAGAGAATCAGATATGCTTTGCTGTCAACTACTAAAGGAATTATCATAAAATGTATAACACCACCAGGAATATTACATCAAATAGCATCAGAGAGAGAGAGAGAGAGAGAGAGAGAGAGAGAGAGAGAGAGAGAGAGAGAGAGAGAGAGAGAGAGAGAGAGAGAGAGAGAGAGAGAGACGACGCAAAACCTTTCAACACGCCTCAAAACACCACCATATGAATACTAATCAGCACCCGCGCTCTCTCCCCCGCCAGACTCCCATTAATAAAGACAACAAACACGGATGTCACTGGAATATCACACAGCGTTAAGGGAAAAGCCGCAGTGGACAAATGACAGTGTAAACTCATGCATTCCAGCTTAGGGAATATAATAGAGGGCTTACACCAGTAAATATTATAATGGTATACAAAACAAACCGGGCCATCCTGTGTGTGTGTGTGTGTGTGTGTGTGTGTGTGTGTGTGTGTGTGTGTGTGTGTGTGTGTGTGTGTGTGTGTGTGTGTGTGTGTGTTAGTCTTCTGTATGTCTAATGTTTGTAATTTATCTTTTCATTCTTGTTTGTCTACTTATCTTTGTTTATCTTTGTCTATTTATCTTTATCTAGATTTTTCCTTTCTATTAATTGTATTCTTTCTTCCTATTAATTATATTTTTTTCTGTGTTTGTGTTTAGTTTATCTTCTTTATCCTTCTATCCATCTTTCTGTCTACTTGCGTGCATTTCTTAATTATCTCTCTCTCTCTCTCTCTCTCTCTCTCTCTCTCTCTCTCTCTCTCTCTCTCTCTCTCTCTCTCTCTCTCTCTCTCTCTCTCGCAAGGCCGCAGTCAAAAGTACAGGCACGTTATGTCGTCTCGTTGTATTTTACGTGTGAGCGCTCGGAGCCAAATCCAGGCAGCAAATTGGGTTAACTCCGTGTGAGCTGCCGTGAGAGAAGCTACGATCCACACACCAAGCCTCGGTCAACGGGTACCTTTTCTGTCACTCTCTCTTTAACTCTTTGATTGCTACTTACTGCACTTTTCATTAATCACAAGCCACTCTGAGATATTTCCTTCCGTTATACAGCTTAGTTTAAATATTGTATAAATCAGATATTGGTTAGTTCCTTTATTCCATCTTTTATTTGCTTTAGGTGCTTGTAGATGATCTTGTGCTGTGCCTGTATTGTGAATAGACAGATACCGTAATGAAAGGGTTAAACTGTAAGATAGTTCCTCTCTATTCTATTCTGAAGCGAGGAAAAAAATCACTAAATTACTGAACCATTTCTTCAAGTATTTTATTCCACGGCGAAGTTACTCGCTCTTCAGACTGTCATTTCCTTTTATGTCATGCTATTCGTGAGTGTGTGTGTGTGTGTGTGTGTGTGTGTGTGTGTGTGTGTGTGTGTGTGTGTGTGTGTGTGTGTGTGTGTGTGTGTGTGTGTGTGTGTGTGTGTGTGTGTTCTTTCTTAATAGCATTTTTATGGGTGGACTGAGTCCAACTTCGTTGTGTCTTGTCTTTTAACTCGTTCTATTTTTTTTTTCTCCTTTTTTACGGTGTATTTTTTTCTAAGCCACACACACACACACACACACACACACACACACACACACACACACACACACACACACACACACACACACGCGCGCGCGCGCACACAAGTATGCACTATATCACCTAAGGAGTTACTGTCAAGAGAACACATGAAATTAAATAAGCAAAGATTAACTAAAGACACACAAGAGAAAATATCATCTTTCCAAAAACAAGGCAATAGATCACTGGAGTGTGTGTGTGTGTGTGTGTGTGTGTGTGTGTGTGTGTGTGTGTGTGTGTGTGTGTGTGTGTGTGTGTGTGCGCGTGTGCGCGTGTGCGTTTGTGTGGGTGTTTGTGTGGGTGGGTGCGGGTGGGTAAGTGGTTTAGGTTGGAAAACAAGACTGCAAGCCTCGGAGACTCACAGTATTAAAATTAAAAGCACAGCCAAGCCAGACACCTCCACCTAACGGGAACTATTTCTGGCAGGCAGGAGAGGATGTGCTTGAGTTAAATTACTCTCAAAAACGTACTGGTAAAAAAAAAAAAAAAAAAAAAGCAGAGAAAAGTTAAACGTTTGAAGTTCAGAATATTGTCTCTTTTTTTCCCTCGACGATTTCACTGACTTGGTAAACAGGATTTTTTTTTGTTGTGTGTGTGTGTGTGTGTGTGTGTGTGTGTGTGTGTGTGTGTGTGTGTGTGTGTGTGTGTGTGTGTGTGTGTGTGTGTGTGTGTGTGTGTGTGTGTGTGTTTAATAACTCGTGAAAAAAAAATGAAGCTTACTATTTCAATTTACTAAGACTTTCTCAATTCATTTACGAGGGAAAACTTCTTGTGAGAGTTTTTCAATGATAAAGAAAGGTGAATTCGAAATGTAATCTTCCTTGCGTAGGAATGAGGGGGCGTGTGCCGCCAGAAACACACAGCTCTTGGACGCAGCACTACATCTCAACACGCTGGCTGTCACTGTCACTTAAAATCTGTTTCACGATTATGGGATGTATGAAACACTGCAGGTTGTATATAGACTCATCTTAAAACTTAATAATAGAATAAGACCTGCATTTTAATAAGGAATCTCTTCACTGTCAACACATTTTTATCATAATCATTTATAATTTCCTAAAACTTAAATTTTTTTTTATTCTCTTCATTAGCTTAGAATGAAAATGCCAAATCTAAGACATTCGTTAGGAGGCACTAGAAAAACCAGACGTAAAACCGAAAAAAAATATCTTCAGTAGTTTAGAAATATAGAATTAAGAAATATAGAATTAATCTCTTATTCTTTTTTTTTTTTTTTTCAGTGTCCATGCGGTAATTCTTTATGGTGCTCTGAATGACAACTAAGTATGAATATAGAAATAAAAATGTGTGGGCAAGTGCTAAGTTTTTCATTGCCATGGTAATTTTTCGCTAACATTCAGAGCACTGTTAATAACTGTTTGCAGACAGAAGAGAAAAAACAGGAGATTATTGTCGTCTTCCTAGGTTATTTGATTCTGCTCGCGGGGAAGTGTTCTTAGAAGAGAGAGATACGCATATCACTTCCATTATAAAAAAAAAAAAAAGTACGTGCTGAACTTTGAGGTCATATAATAACCATACCAGCAAATGTAAAAGTGAGTGATTAAAACGTTTCTAAGTATTAATATGGATGCAAATGTACTCACTAGTGAAACCATTTTCTTTTCTTTTTTTCCAGTTTATTAATTCTTCATCTTTTACGTTATTAAAAAAAAAAAAAAAAAAAAGTAATGAATATGTATTCTTTTTTTTTTTCATATTTTGTAACGTTATATTAGTTTGATGGGTTAGAAATTTTTCATAGAAGTAAACAGATAGGAAAATAATAAAAGAGTAAGGAAAAGAAAGATAAAAGAATATATATAAAGAAGATACAAGGAGAAAAATTAAGAAAAGAAAGAGAGAGAGAGAGAGAGAAAAAAAAAACAGGCAAGTAAATAAGTAGAAAACTAGAAAGATGGTGGAACACAAAAGCTCTCCACGTACTCTCTCGAAACACCTCGATCTGTCCTCTTTTTTTAACAGCAATTCCCATCTTTGTACTGTCCTGTCCTCCTGTTAGGGTTAGCTGTTGTTGTTGTTGTTATTATTATTATTATTATTATTATTATTATTATTATTATTATTATTATTATTATCATTATTGTATTAGATTTTCCTTCTATTTTCCTCCTCTCTGCCTAACTTGTGTGTGGTGAGGTTAGGCGAACGTGAATGTTAATTAGGATTATTCATTATTCATATTTAGAGGACGTAGAAAAATATGTACAGGAGATTGTACATATTTTTCTTTCTACATAAAAGTTTCTAACGTAATTCCGATCCCCTGCACTTTTTTCCTCCTTTTAAACCGTAATTTCAACCTTCTGTACTCTGTCCCTCTTTTTAACAGCAGTTTTCCACCTTCTGTACTGTCTTCCTCCATTTTAACCGCATTTCTTACATTCAGTGCTGCTTTGCCGTCCTTTTTAACCGTAATTTCCACCTTCTGTACTGTCCTCTTTTTTAACCGCCGTAATTTCCATCTTTACTGTTCTCCTTTTCACCTGTAATTCCCATCTTTTGTATTCTCCTCCTTTTAAAACGTAATTTCTACCTTATGTTCTTCTGTTCCTCCTTTTTAACAGTACTTCCCATATTTTTCAAAACGAGCACATCAACTTGCCTCGTCTTCTCAAAAAAAAAAAACCTGGAAATGCTGAGAGGAAAGCGTCACTTGCTTCGCTCAGTATTGTATTAGCTATCCTTTTTATTTTATTTTTATTTACTTTTTTCATTTCCTTCTCTTTGTTCCCGAGCCGGACGTCAAGAGATGTGAGCAGCCGCATGGAATGAAACGGGTATCCATCACACGTGCCTGTCTATCTGTCCGTCTCTGTGGACCATGTTCTGAAACACTTATGCGCTCCACCTCCACTACGAATACTCTCACAAGGCTCTAGTTGAAGTGACACTGACTTTTAAGGACATTTTTACGGTTCTAGTGACAGATTAGCACTATTTCCATACTATTAACAAGAAAAACAATCTTGAGAACACTGCTAATCATCTCTGTAGCCTTTGAAAATGGTCGTGGAGAGAAAGCAAAGCGTTTCTGAATATAGCCCTTTACCACTGTCTATTTATATTCTACTCAATGACTCTCTGTTGTTGATAAACTGACACACGCGCTCAGGGGAAAAACAACACGCTACTGGTGCTCTCTCGCGTATCTTTCTCCGCCTAAGGGGAAGCAAGTCCGTTTACAAATACTGGGGATTTGTTTTGTATTCTGCGTCTCATGGTTTTCTTGTTATGGTGAGAAAGGGAGAGAGAGAGAGAGAGAGAGAGAGAGAGAGAGAGAGAGAGAGAGAGAGAGAGAGAGAGAGAGAGAGAGAGAGAGAGGGAGAGAGAGAGAGAGAGAGAGAGAGAGAGAGAGAGAGAGAGAGAGAGAGAGAGAGAGAGAGAGAGAGAGAGAGAGACGCACAAATACGTACATACATGGACACACACACACACACACACAGGTGACAAACAAGCACACATGTACAGAAAAATCTCCGTCCTTTATTCTCTTTTCACTATTCCATCCACCTTTAAGAATTAACTGCCTTTCACTCTTCATCTCTTTCATTGGAAATGTCCGTCATGCTCTGTCTTATTCAGTCCTTGATCTTTTTTCTGAGACGTAAACTCCCCAGTACAACCATAGAAACAAATGTAAAGCTAAACTGCCATCATTTCATCATTCAAAACTGTTCTTTCATCTACTCTTCCGGAAGTGGTGACAGATCCTATCGGCAATACGCGGGGCGCTGTCCTCGGCCACTCGGTGACGTACCAAGGAATTCCAGATTAAGATCAGAAAAAAAAAAGACGCAAAAATAGACTGGCATTATTCCATTCAAAAGTCTTCTGTCACCTGCCATGTATTCTGGAAGTTGCACAGATGCTATCGGCTATACGCACAGCACAGCCTTCCGCCATTCAGTTTAGTAATGAGGAAAGCAGCAGAAATCCTTTATTATTTCTTCCCTGTAGGAGAGAAGGCAGCGTACCGATATGCTACACGAGCTTAATTTTTATGGAGCTCACCAACATCGATCACCTTGAAATCCTGAGAGCAACGCCGTGCTTACAAAATATGAATGATGAACCTTTTTTTATGCACAAGGGAGTTGGATCAAAGGCAGAAAATAAATCAAAGGAAAGAAAGGCCCGCTTAATTGTTTTAAAATTTAACCAAAGTGCCTTGAAATTCCTATATTAAAAAGTCAAGTCGCTGAAAGGTAATACAGATTCCGGTAGCGAGTTCCATAACCTACCAGTAAAGCAGATGAAAGAGTGAAGCTACAGGTTGACTCTTGCATTAATAAGATGGCCAGAATAGAGCTTCTCCTAACTGTCAATTCGCAGCAAGGAGGAAATACAGATACAGGCAGAGTTCTGGTTAGCTCTTGCATTAATAAGATGGGCAGAAAAGAAGTGACAGCCGGCGACAAACGAACATTGTCATAGGTGGCGGCAAAACTTCCAGGAAATCGTGTTGTGACGCAATGGATCTTACGCGTCGTGAGGATAATCAATGCACAAACACTGCACAAGCGTAGTTTAGTTTTGTATCTCCAAAAAAAAAAAAAAAAGTTATGATGTCAGATGGCTAAGTTAGTACAGCGTGCCGGAATGTGCGTGTGCTGCAGACATTTTTTTTTTTTCCCTTCCATCTGCTCTCATTCTTTTGCTGTCGACAGTTGCCTTATTGCTTTTTCGCCTTGCTCTCGCACACTCATTCGCAGATAGACAAAGTGCAGTGTATTGAAGCAAGTAATCTGGTTATCAGGCAGCAGGCTTTCTGTCCCGCGCCGCTTTTGTGCTCGTGTTTCACTCATATTCGTGTGTTGAGTTGCAGTGTTGTTCCTCAGGGGATAAGGGAGCAAGCCACCCAGTACTCTAAAACAGAGCCGCCATCACCACAGCCTGACCCGAGTACTGATGCTGTGTCTTCTTAAGTCTTCTTTGTGATGCTGTGTTCTTTCTCAAAGGGCGGAGAGCCAGCCACCCAGTACTCTACAACAGAACCAGAACCAGAACTAAAACCACCACCACCATCACCACCACCACCATCACAGTCTGACGCGAGTACTGATGCTGCGTCTCTTGTGTGTCTCTGAGTAAGTCTTGTGAGCAGCGTCTTGTACCACATACCCCGTTTCTCTGTGTAAATTCTTCCATGCGAACATTACATCCACTAGATTTCCTCACATATAATTCTCCTATTCATACATTAGATAATGCTAAGTAAGGTTAGGTTAAATTAGTACATACCATTACTTCCCCAGTGTAAATTTTCCTTCTGAATAATTCCAGTTACTAAATTTCCTCACAATATTATCCGAATGCTAGATTATGTTATGAGATGTTAGATTAAATTAGATTAGATTAAGCAAGTTCAGGTCAGGTCAGGTTAGGGAAATGCATCACGGGATAATTACTATGGGCGGAGTTTACATTGTTAACTTGTTGGAATTAATCGCGAGGAAATTATTATAGAAGGAAATGACTTTACATTGTTAACTTGGTGGAATTAATCGTGAGGAAATTATTATAGGAGGAATTGACTTGAGTGAAGTTTCAACAAATATAGAGACACGTAGTTCACCAGGACTGGTTAGGTTAGGATAATCTGGATTAAATCAAGTTCGGAAATTCATCTAGCGGAAATACTCTGTAAAAAAAAAAAACCCTTGAGTGAGGTTTAAATAGATGTAGAAGCGCTGTAGCTCAGTAGGACAAGTCAGACTACGTTAAAGTCGATTGAATCAAGCTGGGCGATTCATCAAGGGAATTTCTTTTGCAAGGAACTTATTTGAATGAAGCTGAAATGAATAAAAAAAAAAAAAAGTAAAAAAATATTGCATCTTACAAGGACACGCCAAGTTACGTCAACGTCGATTAGGTCAGATTGAGAGAAATATTCACCTAAGCAGAATTATTTCGGCTGTAACTTGCTGTAATGGGATTTAAACAGTCACGTTATACCTGGGCCGGATTGCTCCCAGGATCTTGTACTCGTAACTTCTATCCAGAACCCGGACACGAGGCTGGGTTTCCTGCCGCCACAAGCACGCCCCCCGGGTACGTGGCATCCATGGCAACACTGACGTCAATACCTTCTGCCTCACTCCCTCCTCGCACGGCTCGTCACGGCCACTCCATGTCAGTCTTCACAGCTTCCCAGTCAATGCCAAGGCGTTTCTCTAAATACAAGAACAAGAGCACGAAGTTTTCTTTTAGGTAAGCCAGTTTTAATTTTGGTTCGTGTGTAAAAGACGCTAGTCAACAAATACGAAAAGAAATGTTAGGAAATAAATTTACTTAGGGTTTTTATTTTCTTCCCTTTACTTTTTTTCCTTTCATCATACTGGAGGAAGAACAGAAACAAGAACACCACCACCACTGTCGTCACTCGTACAACCACCACCACCATCACCAGCCACTACTATAACCACCACCAACAGTATTCCTTTAAAAAAAATCCTCCATATAATTAGAATTTCCTTTCCTTTCCTTTTCTTTCGCCTTCATCATACGAAAACAAGAACAAAAACAACAGTAACACCAGAACCACCACCACCACCACAACAACTAAAATCATTCCTACCTCCTTCACGGAAATCTAGTTTAAATACCGCTAAGTTCCCGTCTCACGCCTCTAATCGCCCAGCACGGCTCCCATCAGCGCCGCCAACACTTCACGGCTTCCTCCCTCCACACAGAAACAAGAAGCCAGATAACACAAGACCACCTGTTGCTGATATCACTCACACACACACACACACACACACACACCTCCCCCCACTCACTCACTCTCTCTCTCTCTCTCTCTCTCTCTCTCTCTCTCTCTCTCTCTCTCTCTCTCTCTCTCTCTCTCTCAAACGTGTCCATTTCCTCCACAAGACGCCTCACCTCCTTCTTACCGGCGCATTAAAGCAATAATAAAGAAAACATACGCACCACACATTTCTAGGACCTCGACCTTTACTTTTCACAATACAGGACAACTACTCAATAAAACCTTAATGTAATAAATGAAAACAGAACAACTAAAATACGTTGATGGATCACACAAAGCATCACGTAAATATATTGATGTTTTGTGTCCGAAAAAAAAAAAAAAAAACACTAAGATATTTATCAAGGGCGTAAATGAATTCTGTATAAATAAGATGTAAGTTTAATGAAAATACTATCTTGTGTTACTTAAAGAAGACACAATGCTCATCGTTGACTATCCTAACTCATCTTTAACGGAGAGATTTTTGGAAATAAAAACACATAAAACAATAAAAAGAAATGTAAATAATGGTAAATATAATATAACGTTTCCAGACATGCGTATCAATTTTTCCTCCCATCAAACAAGAGAAAACAACATTAGTTTTCTGCAAAATACACAAACATCGCAATTTCCTTTCAGCAAATACACCAAGCAGAACACAATTAACTCTTTTCCTCAGTAGTTTTCAATTACTGCTAAATAAAGAACTACCACTGCTCTCCTACAAAGTATATCATAATATCATTTCAATTAACGGTACAATAATTTATTTTCCTGCATAAAAAAATCTTCGCAAATATTTGATTTTTTTTTCTAATTATTTAAAAAAAAAGTATCATTCGTTCAATATTAAATTAATTTCCTTGATGACTACCTTAACCGCGAGAAGAAACTCCTTTCCTACAGGTATTTTTCATTATGTTTAGCTCGAAAAATACCGCTCTCATCCTTTACTTCCTCTATCAGTGTTTATTTTTATTAAGTCAAAGTACACGTGTCCTGCTCGGTGCTTTAATACTTTTTTCACTCAAACAAAAAAGACCGCTTGAGCTTCTCCTTCATTCAAATTAAATAAATTACTTTTTTTCAAGCTTCTTCGTATATTCCTTTCGTATTTATATTTCAACTCGCTTCCTTAATTACTATCATAATACCCCAACATTAAATTTCATAGGGAGGAAAATACTAGAGCCAGATCTATTATTTATTCCAGACTAATGTCACCTGCTATCTTCGAGCTATTTGATATTTTCCTTATATTCCATTACAAAGACAGAAAATACTAAAACTAGTTCAAGTATTAAGCACAGACGACAGTCTCCCCTTTCTCTACAAACTAAATTACAATTCTCTTGTAATCTATTCCAGAGAGAGAAATATTAAATACTAAAAGATTAGGAAATATTAAAAGATTAAGTTACGTATTTATTCCAGCCTCATGCACTCTCTCATCAAAATCTATGGTAAGTACATTGCATTCTACCGCCGAAGAGAAAATAATAAAAGAATAGCATTAACTGAAAACTTTTGTCATCTACTCTCTTCAAACTATAATAACTACCTTTTGTTCTAGTCCAGAGACAAAACTACTAAATTCCGTCTTCAAATTCTATGACAACTCCTTTATATTCAAGTATCTATTCCTGACTACAGACGTTAGCTCTTCAAACCGCAGCTCCCTTCTATTTTACTCCAGCGGCAAAACACTCCCTTACTGAACCAATTCCTCAAGTATTAATCTCACGCTACAGCCACGCCCTGCTGACGTCACGCTATCATTCCTTACTATCCTCTTCCAAAAATCCAAAAGGAGAGAAAATTACGAGTCACTTCCTCTTCACATTTTATGATAACTTGTTCCTGTTCTATTCCAGAGACAAAAACACTAATTTACAAGAACAATTCCTTACGTATTTATTCCACACTATATAAATGTTCCTTCTTCGAACCATAATTACCTTCTCCTCTATTCCTGAGAGATAAAACACTAAATTTCTAAACCGATTTTCCAAGTGTTTATCTCAGACTCCAGTTACTCCCTCTCTTCAGTCCATAATTCCCTTCTATTCTGTTCCAAAGAGAGAAAACATTTAGTTACTGAAGCTATTCATCAACTATTTATCCTACAATACAGTCACACTCTTTCCCAAACGTCGCCAGTACCTCCTCCTATTTTAATTTAGAGTGAGAAATAAAACCCACACTAGTTCATCCCTCTTCAAAACATACTTTCCTTCAATTCGATTTTAAAGAGACAAAAATAAATACATAAATAAATAAATAAATAAATAAATAAATAAAAATAAATAAAAATAAATAAATAAATAAATAAATACAATAAATAAATAACTAATTCCTCGACAATTTATTCCACACTGCAGTCACTCCCTCTTTAAATTCTATAACTCTTCTATATTCCATTATATTTTCTTTTCTATTGTATTCCCGTGACAAAGACACTAAATTACAAAACCAATTCTCAAAGTATTTATCCCAGACTCCATTCACTCCCTCTTCAAACAGAGCAATAATTCCCTTCTAAATTACTTAATCATTTATTCAAGTGTTTATTTCAGACAGCAGTTACACTTTTCAATTCAGACACAGTTATTATTCCCTTCTCTTATTCCAAAGAAAGAAAAACACTAAACAACTGAACAATATCCTCATGTATTTGCTCCTTCTATTTACTCAAGAGATAAAAGTGTCAATTCTTTAACCTTTTCTCTGGGATATGCAACATTTCACACCACTAGGAGCAATGCATAGCGGATAAAAAGAATATATTTAGCAGTTTCTGGCCAGTACAATGTTTGCAGTTGGCTGTAGAACAAGAAAAGATGTCTCAGTGATTCGTAATTAAGGAAAGGTGTATCAAATAATAATTAAAGGGTTAAGTATTTATTCCGCACTATAATCAGTCATTTTTCAAACCACAATTTCGTTCTTTTCTAAACTAAATTCTACACCAATTCTTCAAGTACTTATCCTGCACTCCAGTCACTCTCCCTTCTAATTCTATGATAACTCCTTTATATTTTATTCTATTGCTTATATTCTATTTCAGAGACAAATACTTACGAAAACCAATTCTCCAAGTATGTATCCCACACTAAATTCATTTCCTCTTCAAGTTGCAACTTAATTCCCCTCCATTCTATTCCAGAGACAGAAAACACTAAAATACTCAACAAATTCTTCAAGTATTTATTACAAATTGCAGTTATTTAATTTAATAATTTTTCTCCGTTCCATTCCGGAGACAGAAAAAAAAAAAATACTGAACCAATTCTTCAGGTATTTATTCCTTTTAGTTCTATTTTAGAGACAGAAAACTTCTTAAGTTAACGAACAAATTCTTCAAGTATTTATTTCTTTCCATTCAATTATAGAGACAGGAAAACTCTTAAAATTACCGAACCAATTCTTCAAGTATTTATTCCAGATTGCATTTATTTCACCTTGTAATTCCCTTCTATTTCATCCCGTGGACAGAATACACTTAAAAACCGAAACAATTCTTTAAACATCTATACCCCATACTAAGCCATTTCCTCTCTTTAAATCAAAATTCCCTTCAATTTTTATTCCCCCCAAAAAACAGAAAACACTAAGATACTGAACCTATTTATCCCGCAGTGCAGTCAATCCCTCTTCACACAGCGCCATTATCTCCTCCTCTGTTGACATTCTCCGCCGCACGGGAACAAGTACAAAGCTTCGCCAACTAAGAGAGAACGAAGCCCCTTTATTCACGCGACCCTAAAGGAGAGAAAGGGCGGCGCGGGGAAGGGGAAGGGGGAAGAGGAGGAGGGGGAGGGTCTAAGAGGGAAGCTTCGGGGAATTGGAATAGAACTGAGCTGATCAAAGAGACAAGTTTTCCCATTTCCCTAGACGCCTGCCCTGCCTTCCTTCTGTCCCGCCTTCCTTGTTCTTTTTGTATCTAAACGTGTGAGGGTTTTCTTTTGTTTTTTTTTCCTACTTATGTGGTGTGTGCGCGTGTGGATTCTCTCTCTCTCTCTCTCTCTCTCTCTCTCTCTCTCTCTCTCTCTCTCTCTCTCTCTCTCTCTCTCTCTCTTCCTTGTAGTTTTCTTTTTTCTTTTTGTATTTAAATGAGTAAGGTTATTTCTACTTTTTCTTTTTTCTGCTTCTTATGTGGCGTGTGCGTGTGTATTCCCCCCACCCCCCTCTCTCTCTCTCTCTCTCTCTCTCTCTCTCTCTCTCTCTCTCAGAAACAAAATAAGGCCAGAACATGATATTTTACAAGGCGAACAATTTTTTATAAGTGCAACTTGAACCATTTCTCTCCCTCTCCCTACCTCCCCCCCCTTCTCTCTCTCTCTCTCTCTCTCTCTCTCTCTCTCTCTCTCTCTCTCTCTCTCTCTCTCTCTCTCTCTCTCTCTCTCTGCATGGAAATGGGGCGGAAAATAATTACGAGATAGAGAAGAGAGGGAGAGAGCTGATAAGGATAAAAAGAAAGCTATAATTTCAAAAAGCATAAGGAAGGAGAAAAATGCAAACGGTTACAGCGGGAAAGAAATGAAGATGATGATAGTAATAAAAAAAAGGGAGCTAAATGATAATTGGGCGAGGAAAGAAAGTAGAGGAAGGGAGGACGGGATAAAAATCAAAGGCAATTGGGTTGGAGAAAGAGAGGGAGAGAGAGAATGAGAAAAAATAACGGAGATAGAGAGTGGAGGAGGGAAGAAAAGAATGTAGGGAAAAAAGGGAAGTGAGAGATGATGCTGCTGGAAAGGAGGAGGAGGAGGAGGAGGAGGAGGAGGAGGAGGAGGAGGAGGAGGAAAGGAGTGAGAAGACTTCGCGAACAAGAACCTCCTCGATTTACTAAAAAAGAGGAATCTACATGAAGAATGAAGAAAGAAACAACATTAGTAGTATTAGTATTGGTAGTAGTGGTGTTAGTAGTAGTAGTAGTAGTAGTACCAGCAGGAACAGCAAAAATTCAGTAGAACGAGCACGAATAACAAGACTAAGAGAGGCGGGAACAACAGCAATAACCTTAACAACAAGAGCAGCAGCAGCAGCACCAGGAGCGAGGCCACACAAGATTCCGAGACAGCCAGGTCGGGAAGCCGCGGCGGGAGAGGCTCGGCGGCGACACGACACCACCACACCACCACATACAACACACACAACACACACACTCGCACCTTGGTAAAAAGTAATCATCCATTTTTAACGCGTCTCTCAGCGATGTATGTAACTTTATTTCCTCGGTGTAACCACTTGTATATTTAATTACTTTACAAGTTAAAATGTTAATTATCAAATACACACGGTGAGAGGTGGACAGAAGAGGGGTGAGAGAAAGAAGAAAGTCTTGTACAGCGAGGGCGCGGGAGGAGGGGAGGTATCCAGTTAGCAAGATCAGAAAAGCAGTTAGCATAAAGATAGCGGTAGAAGATAGCAAGAGATGCAACACTGCGGCGATGAGAAAGAGGCTGAAGACGATCAGTCAGAGGAGAAGAGTTGATGAGACGAAAAGCTTTTGATTCCACCCTATCTGGAAGAACGGTATGAATGGAAGCCCCCCAGAAATGTGAAGCATACTCCATACATGGACGGATAAGGCCGCTGTACAGAGTTACCAGCTGGAAGGGTGAGGAAAACTTGCGGAGACGTCTCAGAACACCAAACTTCATAGAAGCTGTTTTAGCTAGAGATGAGATGTGAAGTTTCCAGTTTAGATTATAAGTAACTTAAAGGACAGACAGAGGATGTTCAGTGTAAAAGAGGGGGACAGTTGAGTGTCACAGAAGAAAATGGGGTAATTGTTTGGAAGGTTGTGTAGAGTTGATAGATGGAGTTTGATGCGTCTCTCTTCTCTGTGTTGTAGAAGCTGCCTCAAAATTAAGAACATGGATGAATAATTGATGATAAGCTGAAGAGCAGCAAATTCTCTTACCGAAACTGAAAGAAATGACTTTTTTTTTTTTACTTGTTTTGGGACGAAATAATTCAGTGTGTTATTATTTCTTATTGTCTAATTGAGCTGTTTATCAATCTTCCTGTCTTATGTTTTCCCTCACATGTATCCATCCCTTTATAACAGATGATTAGTGTTATCTGTCTTTGTTAACTTGCGAAAAATTTGGATACAATTAATTACAGGATTCGTATTGATAAATGAGATCATTATGGCGCACGTGGAGCTGTGTATCAGTGATTCAAGGAAAACCTGACGAACGGAACCTTGTGTGCAGTCTGTGAAGGTCATAAATCCTCCAAATGAAATATTTCTTTTGGTATCCCGCAGTGTAACGTCTTACGGTCTACATTGTTCTTTACATATCTACAATAATGATGTCAATATCTTCACCTCTGCCAATACTCTTCTCTTTGCTGATGACTGCTTTATATTTCACAGGTTCAGATACTGAAACTTTCATCCATCTGGCCAGTTAAAATCTTGATAAACTTCATAATTGGAGTTTAATCAATATACTCAGTTAATATTAATAAAACCTATTTCATGCTGTTTCCTAATAAAAGAAATAGTGTACTACCATAATAGAATCACAACAATAACTTAACAAGCAGACCCGGTAAACAAAAAAATACGGGAGTTTTGTTTAACGAAAGCCAAACTTTTACATTTCATATAAATAAAGTTCTCCCCAAGCTTTCCGGATGCACTGTCATGTTGTATAAAGCAAAGAGATTTTGTGTTGTCTCACACTAAAAAACTCTATTATGGACACATAAATCCACATCTACTCTGGTGTAACACTCTCGTACCACACACGCTACTCGTCTGAAATACCTAAACCTATTACAAAAAAGGCTAATTCGGGTTATTACGAATATTTTGTCCCTTGAACACACCTAAACTCTCTTTTAATAACACTAAAATCCATAAAATTCTTAAACTTCAAGATATAACTAAACTTTCCCCTGTGTATGTAAGAAAACCCAGTTAACGCCTCTTTTCCCTCTCTCTAGTATCCCACACAAAACTGTGATCATCCCTGCTTAGCCACCATCGCCTGAGCCTCTGCCGCCTCTCTGCTGTGTGTACTTGGGTCTTTGATCAACAGTCCTCTCCCTCAGTTAGTTAAGAATGTTTCCTCTCTTAACATACAAGTAAACTCAAACATTACCTCCTGGACTTTTATTGGCTAGTGTCCCTCAAGTTTTTCTACGTCCTCATCTCTCCCCGTGTTTGTGCGTGTGTCCTTTATTCTACATCTTAAGTCGTGTAATATCTTGCCTCCGATTATTATAATTTGTTATTGTACGCTTTCATATTTTTGTGCTACATTCGTATATTTGTACTATTTGCTACTTAACTTATATTCCTTATTCAAAGTTTGTTCGTTTTTTTCTTGTAATTAGTTTATTATTCTGCTTGTTATTACTCGCTGGCTGAAAAATACTGTATATTAAAACAAAATTGGCCTTCATAACTGCAAACTGTCGTTACTGTGTCTCCTCGACTATTATTAAAAGTCTGAAACGTCTCCTATGTACAATGTTAATATTCTAAGTCATCTCGGGCACTAAAGGGATGAAGTCACATGTACTGTATTTCAAGTTAATCACGATTCAGTGTTAAAGTCTTACTGTGACACAATTTCTCATTCATTTGTTCATCACGCAGCAGCCTTCCTCGTAACAGCTTCACTTCCTCATGTAAAGCTTCATTCGTTTCTAGTGAAATACCTTTGGGGAGAATGAGTTTTATTTTCTGTTTAAATCTATTGTACGTCTGTTTTGCATTACACATTCGGGCAGTCACGTCTCCACCATTTATGTAATATATTTATCATTTCAATTTAATTTTATTTTCTATTAAGGTGTCTTTGCTAGAGAACAGCTTTTTATTTTCTATTTAATATTTATGTACGTTTACTTTCTATTGTGTCAGCGGACAAGCTATTACGTACCTATCATTGATTTACTCTATTTATTATTATTCCTCATTTTATGTTTACTCTGTTCAGTACCTCAAGACAATGCATACTGTATTTGTTTCTCTTGTTATACACACATTCTTACTCTGTTTATTAAATTTCCTTATTCTTTTACTTTGCGTCCTGCTTTCAGACGATTTATTATTTCTTATTTTCTTTGTTTTCATTTATCTATCTTTCTTTTCTTGTGCGTAATGTTATTGTGGTGGATAAAAGACTTACGAATAATATTTAACCTTACTAGTTTTTTGTGGCTTTCTGATTCACGGTTGCCTATTTGTTACAGTTTGTTTAATTTCTATATTGTCTTGAAACGCTGCATCTCGATTTTTCTTTTAATTCATTTATATTTCCATCTTTGGACGAGTGTTGTTGAGGTAGATGCAAGTTTTATCAATAACATTTCCCTTAGACTTTTCCTGCGACATTCTGACTCACGGTTGTATATTTATTTGTTACAATTTCTTTTTACTTCACCAACACCAATAAATATTTCCCCAACACTCGTCTGTCATCGGTCATTCGCTGCGTCACCAATTAAACAACAACGACAACGAAACCAAATAAATCCATAAAGGCGGAACAGGAACGATCGTTTGTTCTTTTCAAGGTCACCGCCAATTACTTTTTTTTTTTGACTTTCAGAAATTTTTGTTCACGATCTCACCTTTTTTTTTTTGTTCATTTATATATATTTTTTTCATTGCCATCTTTATTTTTCTTACATTCCCTGCTTTTCATTATCAGTTCTCTATATTTTTTCCAGGTTCTTCTTCACCTTCCTCTTTTAAGCACTTCGACAAATTATTAAGTTTGAAATACATAAAAGTGCTATTTCTTTCATTTTTACTGATGTCTTTTCCATTCTCTTCATTGCTTACTTGATCGACGTTCACAATTTTCACTTTTGGATACCTTATATCTTTTTATCAGGCGATTAAGGAATTTTACATTTAATTTTGATTTACTTGAAACAGTCTTGCATTCTTTTATTGTATGTTTTATTTATTTATTTATTTATTTATTTTTTATTGTTGACACGATCGGCCTCCACATTTTTCTTCAGAATTTTTGGATATTTTGTTTTATGATACGATTGAAGAGTTGTGCATTTAAGCTTAATATATTTTTCTGACTGTTGACTTTTCTACTTTATTAATTTTCTTTACTGCTTCAATGTTCCTCCTTTTTTTTTTTATCTAGAACTTTCGAAGATTTTTATTTATCGTAAGATTAAGGAATGTCTCATTTTCTCCCCTCCATTGCCAGATTATCTATTGTTAATCATAATATTCTTTCCAGGACCTCCCTATTTTTTTTTTTTCATTACATGTTTAGACATTTTGTGAATTTTAAATATATTCTAGCAATGCTCTATTTCACATTTTAAGGCTTTGTTCCTAATTTCTATCTAATATAGATTTTTTTTTTATATACTCGTATATAATTTCAAGGATTTGTTTTCATTTACCACTGGAGGAAATTCGATTTATTTTCCATATTCTTAGGGAATGTTGCATAAAGTGTGCTTAATTTAATCTTAATTCATATTTTTAAAGTTATATATTTTCTTCTTTTCATCAACCAAGTCTTTTCCTCTTCTTTATTCCAGATTTACGAGCAGATTAGTCTCCATATGATTTATAATCCATTTTTATTTATATGTTTCTCCCTTGCCTGTTGTTACTATTAATTATTTGCCTTAAAGTGTATTCCCAGTACTATCATAATTCCATTTCCTCTGTTCACTCTCGGTCAAATTTAGTTCTTCCGGTATTCTGTCACCTCGGGGAAACTCAGTAAATTATTCACACCTATACACACGACACAGAAACACACACACACACACACACACACAGAGACACACACACACAGCCTCTGGGGACAATATTTACTAGCAGAAACACACACATGCACACATTCTCTCTCTCTCTCTCTCTCTCTCTCTCTCTCTCTCTCTCTCTCTCTCTCTCTCTCTCTCTCTCTCTCTCTCGAAGAAGAAGAAGAAGAAGAAGAAGAAGAAAATAAATAAACAAAATTAAATAAATCAACAAAGAAATAAAATAATGAGTAAATAAATAATAAAAAAGAAAACATTTATTCCCTCGTGCTACCTTCGCAGTTGAGGAAAGGTTGAAAATTATTGTTGCTTAATACAATTATTTTTTTTATGTTCCTTTTCTCATCTCTGTCCCATTAGAGAGAGAGAGAGAGAGAGAGAGAGAGAGAGAGAGAGAGAGAGAGAGAGAGAGAGAGAGAGAGAGAGAGAGAGAGAGAGAGAGAGAGAGAGAATGTCTATTTCTATTTTTCTTCATTATCATTATTATTGCTCTTCTTTTCTTCTTCTTCTTCTTCTTATTATTATTATTATTATTATTATTATTATTATTTGTTATTATTATCATTATTACTATTTTTACCATTACTGTAATTATATGTCTTCCGATGATTTATTACTTAGCGCCTCAAATTATTATTCTCAAGAAGAAAAAACAAAATTCCAAGTTTGAATCTCGTGCTATTGTTATTAATCTTTTAGATTATTATTATTTTTTATTTATTCCTTCCCTATTAATTCCTTAGATTAATTCTCCAAGTAACAGTCTCTCTCTCTCTGTATATATGCATGCATGTATGTGTGTATGTACGAGTATATATCTCTAACATCACGCCGTGGACTCCAGTACAATTCCCAGCCTTGCACTGTGGACGTGTCTCAGCCTCAGCCTCAGACAGTCCTGGGGTACAAAAAAAAAAAAAAAAAAAATCTTCGTCCGTGTACCTGCAAGACATGTCACCTGTTTATTCAAAGTAGGTGAACCACACACACACACACACACACACACACACACACACACACACACACTACACTACACTACACCGTTGGGATCTATTTAAGCCTCACCATCACATCAAGTATTCTGAGCACTGAGATACAGGATAGCGAACAGTAACACTAATAGCATCTATCACTCACCGCCACTCCTCACCTCACCGCAATCCACAGCACTCAGTAAAGGAAGAGCACAAGAGCACAAGAGGCAGCGATGAGACAAAGGCGGGTCTCCAAGCCACCCAGAACTGAAATAGTGATGCGAGCTACGGTACAAGATTTACAGCAGCCACCATATGGACAAGTGATGCTCCGCGGACAGGATGCAAAGGGCAATACCACGATCACGACCACACCAACTGGCCGAGTACTTGCGAAGATAGATGGGGAAGTAGATATAAGCTTTTTTTTTTTATGCTAGTTTGGCTTGGCTCTAGTCAAGGGCAACCAAAATGAAAGGTCCACTGAAGGAGCCAGTCCCTTAAGACAGTTCGAAAGCAAAACAAGTGTATTTGAACATCTTTCTTGATAGAGTTTAGGTCATGGGAAGGAAGAAGTTCAAAATCATGGAGTTCTAGTGTTTACCACGAAGGATAAAAGACTGGGAACAAAGAAATACGACAGATGAATAGGTTAGTAGGTAAATGAGATACATTAATATAAAAAAAATACAGATAGGTAATTATATTGATAGGTAACTAGACAGTGATGATGAAAAATAATGTGAGGAAGAATATGAGGAAACGAGCAAAAAGCAAGAATAATAAGAATAAACATGAGAATGAGAGAAAGAACACAATATAAAATAAAAAAAATGTGAAAAAAGAAGAATAACACGAGAGAGAGAAAGAAGCGTCTAGATAGATGCTGACAACACGCACACAACAAATGACTGAACTAAAGCACTAAAGAATTGAAAAAAAAAGAAAATGTGAGTCAATAAGAATAGAGAGAGAGAGAGAGAGAGAGAGAGAGAGAGAGAGAGAGAGAGAGAGAGAGAGAGAGAGAGAGAGAGAGAGAGAGAGAGAGAGAGAGAGAGAGAGAGAGAGAGAGAGAAATCTGAGAGCACCATTCAACACAAAAATAAATAAACCATAAGACAAAAGAACAAAAGAACAAGAAAATAAAAAAAAATTGAAAGAAAACAAGGATAACGAGAAAGATAGAAGACCCTAAACAGATTCTGGCAACACCCATTCTGCAAACACCTAACACACAAGAACACTCCTTCAGAACACAAAGGACCACGGCATTACCACACCATCACTTCCACTCCAGCGCAAATGACCGTGAGAAGTGTTATGCAGCACTAGAAGAAAGGCGGCCAGGAGTCGTGACGCTCTTATCCTTATCCGTGATGTGGGAAAACTGAGGGAGAAAGCAAGGTAAGTCTTCTTTAACACTTTGCTCTCACCACAACTTTCAAAGGCCACAGACATCATCAGCCGGGTTCACAAGAGTGTTTCTCCAGCTACGAATGCGGAAATCTTGTTAATCTGTCACTACAACCATACAAAACATCCTTAAAAATCCGTGTAACTTCATCTAGAGCCTTTGGAAAGTGCTTGAAGTGAGACTAGAGACGTTTCAGATGAAGGTCAAGTCAGTAAAGGAGGTGAGGTCGTTCAGGTGTTCTTGGTCGTGGTCTTCTGGTCTCTCTACAGTCATAGTTGTTTCCTCTGCAGCAGCGTGGCATGCTCACACCTCCTGCTTGTGTACCGTGTAATGTTATGCTGTGCTGTTTTTGCGGTGTTGTGTTTGGGTTTCCTGTTATTGGTGCTTCTTTCTTAGACACGCTTGAGACCATCTTGCTTCCTTTATGTTACTCTCCGTCCTCGCCCTCTTCTCTTTTTACCTTCGTGTTTCCTTCCTTGTCACTACTTTTCTCGTTTCCTTTCTCCTCTTCCACACTTCCCTTATTCTGCTGCTGTCACTCTTCTTCCTCTTCCTTTTCTTCTTTCTCTTTCTTCTCCTTTTTCACCTGTCTGTTTTCCTCCTCCTTTTATTCTTGCTTTCTTCCTTTCCTTCCACACTTTCTTGCAATTCCCTGGTCTTGTTCTTATATTTTTCTTCTTCTTCTGTTTTTCCTTCTCTCTTCTTTTTATTGTTCTTATTGTTCTTTGCTTGCTATCTTTTCAACCTTTCTTGTAATTTGCTCTTGTGATCTTGTTCTGCTTCTTGTTATTCTCGTCTTGATAATTCTCTTTTATCATTATTTTTGCTCCTACTTCTTCTTATATTTCTTTCTATTGTTCTTCCTTTTTCTTTTTCTTCTTTTTCTTCCTCCTCCTCCTCTCCTCCTCTTCTTCTTCCTTCTCCTCTTCTTCCTCTTCCTCCTCCTCCTTTTCTCCTCCTCTTCCTCCTCCTCCTCCTTTTAACACCAGCGGGTCATAACAATTTCCACGCCTTTACCGTTATCGTCTTCTTCTCCCAAATTCCTTCCTTCCTCCTTAACTATTTTTTCTTCGTCCTCCTCCTCTTGCCTCTCACCTTCCCTTACTTCCTTTATTATGCTTTACTCCTCCCTCCTTCTCTTCTTCCTCCTCTTCCTCTTCTTCTTCTCCTATAGCGGTGACCTATCCAGTTTAAAGTTCCATTTTCTTCAATAGCAGACTACCAAGGGCCAAAATGTCTGCTGCTGTTTATTTTTCCTTGTATTCCTTCGTATTTCTCCGCTACATTCTGCTCGTTTTTTTCCTCCTCTTCTATTTTTGTCTGTTCCACGAGTAGTTAGTGTAGGAGAGTTATAGAAACAGCCTGCTAATCACCAAAAAATTAGCGTTATTGTGTCTTCCTGTGTATTCTTTTGTATTTCTCCTCCTCCTCCTCTATTTTACTATCCTGTTTCAGCCACTTGCAGTTATAATTAGTGTAGGATAGTTAGGGTAGGATAGTTTGTTGCTGTTGGTTCTCATTTGCATTTCTTTGTGTTTTTCCTCCTCCTCCTCCTACTCCTCCTCCTCCTCCTCCTCCTCCACCTTCTCCTCCTCCACCTTCTCCTCCCCCTTCTCCTTCTCTTTTCGGTTCGACTTTAAACATCAAATGTACTCAACAATGTTAATCAAGGAAAAAAAAAGGAATCCCTATAATTATGAACGGAAAACAAATTACTAACGAAGTGTAAATTATAAAGCGGATTCAAAAGATAAGAAAAAAATAAATAGATGTTCACTTTCAATCCAGTTTTGACAACACACACCAGACTGCACGTAGCACAAGGGAGGCCAAGCTTAATGCACGGTAGTTTTTTTTTTCACAGTATTACGTGAATGCGTAGACAAATTTATGGAACTGTACTGTTTAACTTCCTGATTCTTATTATCATTACAAATAGGCAGTTCAGATCCAAAAAAAAGGAGTTCGTGTAGTTGGTGTATTGAAACAGTTGGTCCGGTTAGTGAAATTAAACAGCCTAGGAATGAGCATTGTAATTGTAGTTTTGAGCAATTGAAGTCGTTAGTGCAAAGTAGGAAAATAGTGTAATTAAATATCAATGTAATTACAATATATAGTTAGTACAAAGGAATATAAGTAAACAGTCTAAGTGCAAAGTAGGAGAGAACAATGTAATTAAATATCAGTGTAATTACAATATATAGTTAGTGCAAAGGAAAATAACCAATCTAAAAAAATCTCAGTCTGTTGCTGTTTTCTATTCGTAATCCTTCGTAAAACAGTAAATGAATAGACAAAGAAATAAAAGAAAAATCGTTCCCCACACCTTCAAAACACACAACACTAGTTTTAGTCTATTTTCATTCCTTCCTTTCAAACTTCCATGTCCGTGTTTTTCGTAAGGCACATGCTTTTATTTTCCTGTTTCCTGCCAGCACGCCGCTCCAGGCAGAGGTATGCAGCGAAAGCCTTCCCAGCTATCCTGTTATTCCACACGGAGTTTACTAATAATCACTAATGCGTGGTTCAGCAGTTGCCTTTGTTATTCACTTTGGTATGCATTCCTTTCATCCTTTGTGCATCTTGTCTGTCATTTCTACATTCTTTCTTTCCCAGCGTCTCTTTTCCGCTCCCTCCTCTCTTGGTCTTCATCACACGCATTCCTTTCTCTCCTTTAACTTTCTCCTTCCTTCCTTTTATTTCTCCTCTTCCTCCTCCTCCTCCTCTTCAGTAATATATTGCCCTCAGCAGTAGTGAAACACAAGCTTTCTCCCCAAAAGTCCTCTGGTATCTATTGTTATGTATTCTCTTCCTCCTTCCTTTTCCTCTTTCTCTTCCTCCTCCTCCTCCTCCTCCAGCACCTCATCTTTTTCTCCTCCTCTCTCTGTATCCGCCTTTTCCTGAACCATTTTCGTATTTCCTTTTGTCTCGTCTACTTCGCTTCCTGCATTCCCTTCCTCTTCGCTAAAACTCTTTTCCTCTTCCTCTTTCTCCTCCTCTTCCTCTTCCTCCTCCAATCCTTTCACCTCCTCCTTTACTATCCTCTGTCTTTGCCCAGTAGTTAGAAGCAGTTTCTGGACAGCTATACAAGAACCCAAGGAACTGTTGCTATTTATTTATCTAATGCATTCCTCCTCCTCCTCCTCCTCCTCCTCTTCTTCCTGTACTATATTTTCTTTACCTTGACGAGGAAGGACACGGAGAACTGCTGCTGTTTGTCTGTTCTATGTAGTCTTCCTCTTCCTCCTCCTCCTCCTCCTCTTCCATTTCCTTCTTCTTCTACTCCTCCTGTACTATTCTATTTGCCTAGACAGCTTTGCAAGGAATACTAAAAAAAAAAAAAAAAATTCGCCTTCCTCCTCCTCCTCCTCCTCCTTCATTACCTTATCTTTACCTAGACTGCGATGCAAGGAACCATGAAAAAAAAAAAAAAAAAAATCGTCTTTCTCCTCTTCTTCCTCCTTCTCCTCCTCTTCCTTCTGTACTATCCTATCTTTACGTCCTCCTCCTCCTCCTCCTCCTCCTCCTCCTCCTCGTGACGGTAGTGGCAGCAACAAACAGCTCCCTCTTGTGTTCCCCTGAGGTGCAACACGCTCTGGTTTGGCAGCGTTTGGTACAAAGGAGACAAATTTACACCAGCAAACGCATCGCCTTACGTACTGGGTCAGGTTACTCGTGCGCCTCCCTTCGTCGCCCCTGGTTCGTCTTTCTGTTGTTTTTTACCTTATTTTCTTCTTATTCTCTTGCTTTACTTCTGGTTCTTCTTTCTGTTCGTCTTTACTTTCTTTTTTCTTTTTTTATTTCGGTTTGTTTTTGTTGCATTTTAGTTTGTTTTCCTTTTGTCTTTGTTTTCCTCCGCCTTCTCCTCTTTCTTCTCTTGTTCTGTAATTGTTTTTTTCTTCTTTGTCTTTCAGTCTCTCTTCATTCTTTTACTTTTCTCGACTCCTTTGTTTACTCTTGACCTCCTCTTTCTTTTTCATCTTTTCTATTTCTGCCCCTCCTCCTACTCTTCTTCCCTCACCTTCCCATATTCATGTTCCTCTTTCTCTTATTTCCTCACTTTTTTTTTTAACTCCTCCTCTTCCCTTGTTTGCATTTCTACTCCTTTCTTTTATTTTTCTCCTTTTTCTCCTCCTATTCCACCACCACCTCATTCTCTTTCTCGTCATTCTATATCTACTCGCTTTTCTTCTACTTTTTTTCTCCTTCTCCTCCTCTTCGACCTTCTCCTTGTTTCGATCTTTCTTATTCTCCGTGTACGCTTTATATAAGAAAATCCAATAAAAGGCTAACTATTTTCCTATCCCCAAAACCAACACAGGTAAAGACAAACCAGTTCGGGAACACTCACTGTCTCCAGCGTCCCTCTAGCGGCGCAGGTGGCGGGCATCCCTGGGCCTGGCTGCTCCACCTCACCTGTAAACAAAAGGCAGATCAACGTTAATAGTAGGAAAAAAAATAACTAGGTATATCGATTTTTTTTTTCGGTCTCTCTCTCTCTCTCTCTCTCTCTCTCTCTCTCTCTCTCTCTCTCTCTCTCTCTCTCTCTCTCTCTCTCTGCTCTTTATTCTTATCCTATGAATTTCCTCCTCCTCCTCCTCCTCCTCCTCTTCCTCTTCCTTCTCCTCCTCATTATCAATATCCTTTCCCTACCTCCTCTTTGCTCCTTCCTTCATTCTTTCCCTTCCTTTTCCCCATTGTTTTCATTCATTCTCTCCAATTTCTCTTTACTGTGCTCTCCTTGATCTCCCCTTTTTCCTCTGCTTCTCATTCATTCCCTCCCATTTCTCCCTATATTCCCTTTCCCTCTTGTTTCTCTTTCATTTCCTCCTATTTCTCTATTCTCCTTTCGTAATCTCTCCTTTACCTCTCCTCTTCGCTCCACGTTCCCTCTCTTCCCTCCTCTCCTTCCTCTCAGTCAAAAGGCCAGCGTGTTGCAATGTCTGTGTTATTCGCTGAAGGTAATGCTGTTCTTCCTAATTATCGTCTAGGAGGAGGAGGAGACAAGGAGGGTAAAGGAAAAGGACAAGGAGAAAGACAAGGAAGAAGAGAACACGGACATGGAGGAGGAGGAGGAGGAAGGAGGAGGAGGAGGAGAAATAGTAGTAGATGTAGGTGGAAAAGGGCAAGAAGACAAGCCATTATGCAGTACATTACGAGATCACCTACGCAAGTTTACATTCTACACATCTTATCATTACGCGCGGTGTCACGGAGTCTGTTGCAGTCGCTCACCCCATTTGAGGATACGCGGGCACGATACCTCTGTCAGTGTGCGCTGCTCTCACCCGCTGACTGCCCCGAGCATTCCTGAACTGTCTCAGAAAGTACGACAAACTGGCCTGTGTTTCGGTAATTTTATTGATTTTTTTTTTTTTTGTGTGTGAGAGAGAGAGAGAGAGAGAGAGAGAGAGAGAGAGAGAGAGAGAGAAAACCTATTGTGTCGCTATAGGATTTACTGAAATTGAAAATGAAAAGATCGTATTCCTAAAATTGAAAAGTAAAGGATTCTCTAGAAACGAAATATAATTAGATTAAAAAAAGTGGAATCCTTAAAATGAAAAAATAATAATAATAATAATGAACATGAAAAAAAAAATTCTAAAAAAAAATGGATTCCTAAAAATGGAGAAAAAAAAAAGATTCGCTAAATTCGTAAAAATCAGATCTGCTATAAGTGAAAAATGGATTTCCTCTAAATGAGAAAAATCTTATTCCTAAAAATGAAAAAAAAAAATCTAAAATAAAAAAAATCGGATTCCTTTAAGATGAAAGTCGGATTCACTAGAAATGAAAATAAAATCGGATTCACTATTTTTTTTAAATAAGGTTCTTAGAATGAGAAAATCTGATATCTAAAAACAAAATAAATCGGATTTTCTAAAACTGAAAGAAATCGGGTTAAAAATATGCATTACTGAAATAGTACTAGAAACTAAAATATTAAAAAAATACTTGAAAATAAAAAAAAAACACCTAAAAATACTCAAAAATATTAAAACAAAATGCCTAAAATACATGAAAATAAAAAAAAATACCTAACTTAAAAAAGCAAAACCACCAACAATGATAAAACCAGACTCACTAAAAAAAGAATTAAATTTCTAAAGAATCTAAAAAAAAAAAAAAAAAAACTGATAAATTTTACACCAATACCTGTCCCTTTTGGAGCGCCGCCTGTGTGATGTGACGTGTGGTGATGCATGGTGATGAGCGGTGATGAGCAGTGACGGGTGGTGCTCGGGGTGACTGGTGGTGATATGGGTGACGTGGTGATGGGTGGTGGCTGGTGGTGATGGGTGGTGGTGGCGTGATGTGTGGTGAAGGGGCTAATGAATGGTGATGGTGAAAGCTTGTTTAGATTATATATGTAGATTAGCCTTATTTTGGTGGTGGTGGTGGTGGTGGTGGTGGTGGTGGTGGTGGTAGCAGTAGTAGTAGTAGTTGTTGTTGTTATTGTTGTTGCTGTTGCTGTTGTTGTTGTTGTACGTAGTAACATTCATAGTCGTAATAGCAGTAGTAGTAGTAGTAGTAGTAGTGATAGCAGTAGCAGTAGCAGTAACAGTAGCAGTAACAGTAGCAGCAGCAGTAGCAGCAGCAGAGCCGCCACCACCATCACCACCACAGACAGAAATAATAGTAGTGCTAAAATTCGTGTCAGTTTTGGCATGTTCATATCCACACACTGATTCCCTCATTTAATAAACAAATAATCATTAACTCATTTAATATCCACACAACAGTTTTCTTAAGAGCGATACAATAGTTTGTTCTTATAATCATACAACCATTTCTTCCTTCAGTACTTACATAATTCTTTCCTTGCTTTAATATCCACGTAATCATTTCCATCTTCCGCCGTCTCTTTCTTTCTAAGCTCTAAAAAGTTTGCCTGATCGACATTCACGAGTTTATTTAAAGTTTGGTATCCGCGTGTCGTGTCCTCGCGTCATCCTCTCAAGTTTGTCTCGTAAAGTTTGGTCCTTAAAGTTAGGATCAGTTTTACGGCAAGTCTTGTGTTGTCTCCAGTAATTGGATGACCTTGCACTGATGCACCTCAACTCTACTGACCTCACCTCACCTGACACATCTGGAAACTGACATCACATTTGTTTCATATCAGACACCTGCACATCACCACACACCTGCACACCACATATGAATGACACCACTACAGATCTGCATGACATGACAGGACGCCTGCACATCACACACCTGACACAAATACACAAGCTTTACATCACTAGGTATTACAATGCTAGAAAACACACTAAGTACAGAATTAGACTAGACTCCCTACTCGACGCTACACCACCACGATATTCCCACACCACCACACAACCCAACAAAAACAAAAAACCTCCAACATACTCACAGACCTTCCTCGTCCTTTACAACATTCCAATTCAGTCAAGAGATTTTCTTTCCTTCCATCCTTCCTCAATGTTCCCACGCCATCACACAACACAACAAAATCCAGCATGCACACCTTTACCTAAACATTCCCCGTCCTTTGAAGGCAATCCAATCCAGTCGAGATATTTTCTTTTCCATCCTTCCTTCCATCCTTCCTTCCTTCCTTCCTGCAACGTTCTAAAGGCAGACTGGACTCGACCGGACTTCAATTTACTTTCCCCGCTGCCAAAATGCACACTTTTACACTTGCCCGCACTGAAGGACGCGCGCCTCTTGTCAGACCTTGGGATAATCTCGTCAACATCTTTCTGGGAGTTGTCACAGTCCACGTGTCGAGTGCTCTCCTGCCTACATACATGTCGTCTGTAAACATGAGGGAACGAGAGGCGGAGGCGGAGGCGGAGGAGGAGGAGGAGGAGGAGGAGGAGGAGGAGGAGGAGGAGGAGGAGGAGGAGGAGGACAAAGGAGAGTCAAGAGGAAGATGAGAGGGATGAAGAGAACAAAGAGGATGAGAAAGAGAGGGAGGAAGAAGGAAAAGGACGCAAAAGAGGAGGAGGAGGAGGAGGAGGAGGAGGAGGAGAAGGAGAAGAAGAAGGAGGAGGAGGAGGAGGAGGAGGAGGAGGAGGAGGAGGAGGAGAAGGAGAAGAAGGAGGAGGAGGAGGAGAAGAAGAAGAAGGAGGAGGAGGAGGAGGAGGAGGAGGAGGAGGAGGAGGAGGAGGAGGAGGAGGAGGCGTAGAAATCAATCAAGTATGGCTGACGGGTTACAAACCACTATATTGCAGAACGCTGAGAGGAGGGATTGTTGTTATCGTGGAAGTAGTTGTAGTAGTAGTAGTAGTAGTAGTAGTAGTAGTAAAATAATAATAATAATAATAATAATAATAATAATAATAATAATAATAATAATAATAATAATAATAATAAATGATATATTATTATTATTATTATTATTATTATTATTATTGTAATAATAACAATAATAAAATTGTAACATAAGCAGACCGACAGATATGCATACAAATATTCAGATAAATATACACACAGACAGACAGACAGACAGACAGACAGATATACATACAAATATACAAAACATAAACAGGTAAACAGATCGGTTCAAGCAAGTGATTAATCAGACTTCAACAAAAGTGTCCTCCGCGCCACACACTGAAGGGAGGCAGCCTTGTTGTTCCCGGCGAGAGGTGCGTCGCGTGCTGCTCAGCGCGTGTTGTGGTGAGCTGCCTTTGTCGAGGATCCCGGGCCCGGCGAGGCACAGCTCGGAGTTGGTCTCTGTCTTTGCTTTTACAACAAACAAAACAAACAAGGGAGCCAGCAAGGGCGGCAAGGCCAAGGCAGAGAGCTGAGAGTAAGGCGCCTCCAGGTAGAAGAAAAAGCAACACACTTCTACCTCCAGGTAGAAGAAAAAGCAACACACTTCTACCTCCAGGTAGAAGAAATAGCAACACACTTCTACCTCCAGGTAGAAGAAATAGCAACACACTTCTACCTCCAGGTAGAAGAAAAAGCACACACGCACACACTGCGCGTGGCGCAGTGTGTGCGTGTGTGTGTGTGTGTATGATT